>NC_056742.1:114670004-114932504 GCF_019279795.1 Protopterus annectens | reverse complement strand
AGTATCATCTGGGGTTTCTGCAATTACTTACCACACCTTGTGAATTGTGGAGAGTAGAAATGTGTACATTTTCTACTTGGCTGTGGTCCAGATTTTCTGGATATTTATATTCATGTTTTCACCTTGTTTGTTGGCTTCTTTTACTTTAAAGCAGAGTTGGGTGTTGTGCAGAGATTATGGAGCAAAAACTTTCAGGAATACTTTCTGTGGATATGGGGTTGCTCCACCTGCAGACCCTGCTGGGAAAGAAGGACACACCTGTCTGAAAAACGTTGGCCAGGATTTTGAGGGACACTGTCAGAAATTGGGCCACAGAAGCTCCCACCACTATCCCAGAAGTTGCCAAGAATGAATATTAGATACAGGGGGCTCCAGTAGGGCATGGTTGAAAATGGCATATCCCTCCAACTGTTCCACTGCACAGTTCTTAAGCTGTTCTGGAACATATTTAATTATTGTCCAGAGGCACCAGAAATGTTGAACAAAAATGATGTTAGGAAATTGAGAATCACAGGAGAACAGCATAGGACCCTACAGGAGAAGGAAAAAGTCTCAGTTGAGTTACCACTTTACGTACACAACACATTTTACAAACATCCAACAGATCACAACAGTTAAAAAAAATAAATATATATATATATATATATATATATATATATATATATATATATATGGAATACATTCATTTGATCAAGCGGACATTGCTCGATCGTGCACAACACTGACTTTAAACCTCAAATTTCGAAATGCCGAACTGTTGGAATGTCGTAAACAACACCGAATTCAACACCACTCAACCACAAGTGCTACTGTGAGTCAAAAAGGGGGTGATATTTTGCGATTCGCAACTCTTGCGATCGCTTTTTTTGGGATCTTGCCTCACTGCTTTCGACATGTTATACATTGGTAATATATCCATCAGCTACATGCATGCATGCCATATATATATATATATATATATATATATATATATATATATATATATATATATATAGCTTTGTAACATGGAAGTGGAAAGAGTATATAAAAACAAAATACCAGATGTTAAAAATTAACCAATTCACACTGAAAAGCCCACAAGACAAATGTTATATAGCAGCACCAAATCATACTAAATACCTTATCTGATTTTACAAGGAATTTTAGACAAATGCATGCCTACCTGGGGCAACAATAATGCTCATTTTAGCTAGGTAAATGATTAATAGTAATTTGAACATAGTCATTATTCATGTTCTAGTAAACATAGTTTCTCCTTCTTTCTGGATAAGCAACATGATATGGTGGGATTACAGAACAACTAATCGAGTATGAGAAAAATGCATTCACTTGGCAAAGTCCTCCCATTACCTCATACAGTAACTATCTGCCAAGACAAAATATTGGCATTCAGTCAGTGGCTAAAAACATGACTTCATAGACCAGGGATTCAGTTTCTGTTAACCTGGTGTGATATGTGCAACCTGCTGCAGTAGTTTGCACTGAATGGGCTTCACAGACATCCTGGGGAGTAGAAGCACCAAACAAGAAATTTTCATTCTCCATATTGTCTTTTTAAAACATCTTCAAATTCCAAAGAAAAAAAAAAAGAACTGGAAAGATATGCAAGGCAGAAAATCAGAGCTAAAGGTAGTTTTGCTAGATACCAGAAGTACTTACAATAAAATGAATGGCCTAGAAGCCTTTCTCTTCTAGGATATATTGATATCATTACCAAAACCTGATTTAAAGGAAAACTCCACCTTAGATCTAAAGAAAAAATTATATTTTTTCATACTATCTCTGTTTTCTGAGTTATTTAAACATCTCAAAATCACTCTGACAGCTTCTTAAAGAATTTTAATATGTTTTGTGCAAAGTGTCTCAATGGGGCCTGACGTATCAATGTGATATTATTTTTCTTCAAGCCTTTCTCTTTCCCATAATCCATTTCAAGCCTGCTTTATATGAGTCATTATAGACATAAGGAAGTAGTGGTGTATTCCCATTCCATTAACATATAATGGGATTACTGTCAGTCACTGTCATCTTATATACTGTCTGTAACAGGACTGGTTCTTTTATTTCTTCAATGTCCCTTATTTGTGTGTCTCAGGGCTTGTTTTACATTATATTAAGGAGTTATACAGCTGCAACCAAAACAGTTGCTAAATTGTTCAAAGTATCTTTTTGTAGCTCAAAATGAATTGACAGACCCACCCCCTACACTTTGGTAAATGTGCTGATACTTTATAAGAATTACAAGAAAAAATATTTTCTGACTTTTCTCTAAATATCACAGACATCTTTAATGCTGCATTCCAATCATCTGAAACTGTAAAGTAGTATAAACACAAGCATTTAAACTTTAAAGCTTAGCATTTCAATACTGTGATGCTGCTTATGTAAATTTGTCAAAAGAGATACCAGCTGCTTTTGAACCATTGACTGATCTAATTGCTCTGTTTTGCTATGAAAGCCATGGCAACATTTGAAGCAGCTGTCAGTCAGTGTAATTTCTCTTCTGCTCTGCAGTAAAGACAATGGAAAACAGTTTGTACCTCTCTGTCTTGTTTACAGCAGCCTGAGCTCTTGACTACAAATTTCTCTGTGTCTGTGGTATATCATACAGGTGTAGGCAAATTCCTCAGCAGCTTTTGTAAGAAGGTAAGACTAAAAAAGTGGGTGGTCTTTCCCTTTCTTTTATGCCAAAGTGAGGTAATGAAAGATTTATAAAGTACAAGCAAGTTTCAGGTACCAGCACAATACTGGAATCATACTGTAGGAAGAAAAGCACCCTAAAAGTTGAGTTAAACTGTAGGAGAAGGTGGACTTTTCCTTTAAACATCCATAATGCATATTACATGTTCCTGGGAATACCTCACTTCATTGTTGCAGATCCAGTGGGATATATGGTGGTGTCTCAATGTTTGTAAAAACATATCTGAAAGCCAAAACCCTGGAAAAATAACTCACAATTAAAAGTGCTCAGAAAACAATAAACATAATTGATAGTAAATATTGTACATTATCTATGACACTGCAGAGCACAGGCATTTCATGACTGAACTGTTGGATGTTACAGGTGAGTTTAACTGCCCAGACACTGAATGTGTCCTTTAAAGATGTTCAGATACTAACTATGTCAATCCAAACAGTTTAGGTAAAATAGTAAGGAGTTCACCTAGAGGCAACAGTATCTTACAGAGTACAGTGAAAAGTCTGTCAGAATTTATGAATATATATATATATATATATATATATATATATATATATATATAATACACACACACACACACACACACACACATATATATATATATATATATATATATATATACACACACAGTATATACAGACAGACACAATTTGTATATATAGATATATATATGTGTGTATATATGTATGTATATATATATATATATATATATATATATATATATATATACACACACACACACACTCACATATCTATATATATATATATATATATATATATATATAGAGAGAGAGAGAGATAAAATTATGAATGTTATGAAGGTAAATAATTACTTCAAGGTGGGGATTTGCATGTTCTGTAATATAATGTGAAAACAATGTGCATTGCTGATTGGGAATGTAACTAAAGGATGTTTATCTGGGGACCTGATGTAAGTAAAATCATGTGTGACATCATTGGCCCAATGCATTTTCTGTGTTGCTGTTGTAAGAAAACATCCTAGCTAAACAACCTAAGAAAAGTTGTCCAACCAGAGTCCTAACTCCCCCTCATGTAGTAACCAGTGGTCAGCATCTTATCAGATAATGGGTGCGAAAGTGCAAGACAGTCTGCTCTGAATGCTTTAAAGGCTTTTACTTTGTAAAGGGCATTAATTAACAATTTAAGAAGTTACTAACCTTGTTATTGTAGACTGTTTATATAACATAACACTGCTGGTCTGATTTGTTCCACAACAAATCCCAGCTAATCTTAGTCTAAATCAGGTGGAGTAGTCTCCATCTACAAAGAGCGGGCATTTATAAGTTGGCCCATATAATTACCTTTGTGCCCACACATGTCATATAGTAGTAGTATAAAATCAAAATAGCTGGTTAAACCTAAATAGTGGATTGCAAATCAACATACAGCAGGCAGCTTTCTTTAAAACATGCTGCTGTTTTAATGGGTTTACTATGAATATTCACACCTTGTTTAATAGATATGTGATTATTTGAAACTAAATATCTAAGACAGTGAAAGCCCTATTTTTTTTTGCACAACTGTGGGGGCCAACCCCAAACCCCCAAACTATATATATCAAAATGTCTAACAGTCAAAATATGAAACCTTTCCATGAAAGGGCAAGTGCCCCCATGCACCCTGAGCAACTTATATGTACAAACTTGGGGATCACACAACAGTGAAAAAGGAAATTCCATATTTTGAGTTTTAGATATTCAGTGGCAGCAATAGGTTTTAGATATTTTGACCTTAGATCAAATGCATGTCACCCATTTATATATATATATATATATGTGTGTGTGTGTGTGTGTGTGTGTGTGTGTGTGTGTGTGTGTGTGTGTGTGTGTGTGTGTGTGTGTGTGTGTACACCAACCCTGTAATCTCACAAACTCGGAAAAAATATGGAAAATTAAACACTTACCTTCTCACTCTTGTGTGTGTCATACAGCCTTGAAATGATGCCAGTGATCTTTTAGTTTCAATGTTCTGAGGATTAATCAATGTTCTGTTGATAAACAGCAGGGATACCTACTTTTAACACACAGTTGCACACAAACTGTAGAAGACATCCATCATCATCACTGAGCTGCCTGCACAATTGTGGACTGTTCACACATGCATAGACCGATTGTCTTCTGCTGCAGTCCCTTGGCTGGCCTTTTTCCCCTCCACATCTCCATCCACCATACCCTGTTCTGGGTGTATACATTCCAGTCTCATATATGCCTTTCCTATTGCAAAAGCCAACTTTCATTTCAGTATAGCAGTCATAAATGTAACACATATTTTCACCCAGAAATGCACTACTGTAGAAAGCAGACCCAAACTAGGATAAAAACTGTATTGAAATTAACATGACTTAAGCACCTTGTAAAGAGCAAAAATAAATATATTTAGCCAAAAACTATGTAACGAAAAAAGAAAAATCCAGAACAATCACTTCAACACAGTAAGCTATACGATGAGTGGAATAGCAGACAAACAACAATTCAGCATAGTCAGCATAGTCATAGAGATGATTATAAAAATTATGGATGAAATGGAAACACACTTCAACGTTGACATCTGCCTAGTAAGTAATGTTATGAATTAAGCTAATATATAAGCTCTTTCCTAAACTGGATTTTTCCTTAACCACAACACAGCTGCCTTAATTTATTTCCTAAATACCATTCACCTTTAATGTAATAAAAATCTTTTGATTTCTGCCACCGTTCTTAATCTCTGAAAGGCACCTGACACAGTTTGTCATTCTAAACTACCCTTTAAGCACACTACTCTCAACTTTTCTTATAACACTATCAAATGGTTGCATAGCAACCTAAGTAATAGAATAAATTAGGCCCTATTCCAAAAGATTTGCTGTCAATGTAAGTGACCACTTAGCAGGATGAGAGCAGGTCTTTTGGAGTCTGGCACCTATATAAGCATGTTTATAGGCAGGCCTTACACTGAAGTAAGTCACTTATACTGAGAGCAGTTTTTCAGAGTCGGCAGATTTACAGTGGCAACGATTCTTTTGCAACCTGGCACACTCTTCCTTCCTCTCTAAGACAGATGTCCCACAAGGCTCTATACTGGGCCCCATTACTGTTTAATATTTTGGCAGTGATCTACATACCAGTTATAGCTCCTCCTCATTTATTCAGAATTGCAGAAGATTCCATCCTTGTTTGCTATTCCCCATCCATTAATTAACTGCAAACCAAAACCCAGGAATCAAGCTCCTCAGTTGAACTCTGTCTTCAACAACATGACCTAAAATTCAATGCTAAAAAGACAAAAGTCATGCTTTTCATACCTAGATCCAGTCTTGTTACATATATTAATTGTTTCCATTACTATTATTCTGGATATTGTCCCAAATACCAAATAAATTAAAATGTGACATCCATAGATCCAGTGTCATAAAAAATAATCTAAAACTAGTCACCTTATACAGATTAAAATCTATCTCCCATAACAAACCCACAAGGCTACACCCAATGCTTACCTCCTACCGAGTCTGCTCTTTGCTGCCCCAATCCGCGCTAACTTTCGTACTACTCAACAACCAGGACTTGAGAAATACTATAACAACATAGAAAAATTTGCTTTCATTCTACCTAGGAAAACTCACTAGTGCATTGCTGTACATAAAAACAACTATGTGGAATTTCCCCAACTATCTTTAATATACCCATTTGAAGTTAGCCCACTCTATTCTGCACCAGCCATCCAAATGTCCTTTATTACTCTCCTTGATGAAGTGTTAATTCCCCACAAGAGAATCCATTCTAAAAACAAATACATTGCCTACCAGGACAAGGCCTCAAATGTGCATGGTGAAGTGTTGTACTCATGCTATGTGACCAAACAATGGAACCAGATTTTCACACTCTTCTCCTTACCTCTAAAGTCTGCCCCTGTTCTTCCTCTCCTGGCTAATCAGTTGCTCCCTCCTCCCAACCTTTCCTTCTCTCAAACAGTAGAGTATTTCCTCTCATCAGAAAGTCTAGAATTTTGCTCTTTTCGTAACTGTGGATGTAAATACTTAACAACTTCTTTTGTAACCATGATCATGCAGCTTAATAATGCAATCCCCCTCACCCACTGTTTATACTGGGTCCTTTAAATTTTCACACATTTTAGTATTTTTGGGTCTATGTCAATATTTAACTCAATCTCTTTCTCTTCTTGTACTCCTGCTCACACTCTTCTACGGTTGGCTTACCCTAACCACTTCCTTATTCACTGATATCCCCATTTTTTTTTAATTTTTTCTTCTTTGATAACCTCTTTGTATCACAAATACCTAGATACATAGTCTATGCAGAATCTGTAATCACTATTCTTCAGATATTGTTTCTGCTCACAAAGGGTCTACTATAATCTCTCTGTATATTTTTTGCTCTCATTAAACATGTTTTTGGAACTTTTCTTCCCAGGTCTCCACTAAAAAGAGATCCTGCATGACCCAGTCTGACCTTTTCAATGACTAAATGCAATAAATTAAATTAAAATAAATTAAATAAACATAACATAAAAATATATATGCTAGCACTTATAAAATAAATTTAGAATTTTGTTCACAGGATAAATTTACCCTAACCCAGGCCCCACTATATTACTTATAACCTCAGCCCTAGAGGTACATCTAAGGTTGGTGAAGGGGTAGCCTCCCCAGCCATAAGGTTTTATAAGGCACAATCAGCACTGGTGTTCAGAAATGGAAGCTGTTATGCATTTGTGGTCAGGGCTGAAGCATTTCAGCTCCTCATGTGTGGTATTTGGCTGTAGCAAGTAGTTTGCCACAATTTTCAAAGGAGAGCCCCATCTTTTTTCCAGGAAGGAGAGTACTTTTTTTTTTTTTTTGATCCTCAACTTAGAATTGAGGGAGCCACCACAATGGGGAACTATATGCGGTACCAGAATACCTACCTACATATCTGCTCTTCCCTGAATAGTTTCAACTAAGTTATTTTATTCTATGGCACTAATTCAACCAACAACGAGCAATAAACTATGTATGGATACTGGGTTAATCTGAATAACCCTCTCTCACAACAGTAAATGAATTTTGGTTAAAAAGTAATTTTTGTCTATGCTAACATGTAACAATTAATGCACTTTCACCCCTGGCCATACATCAAGCAATCTCAATGCAGGAAGGGTCTTGATAATCATTAACAACTCCATGAAGCAGAAAGGAGAGATGACAAAATCAGTAAGCAAAGGAGAATAGTATTGCTGGAATTAAATTCATCCTCAAGTCTTGGTGAGTACCTTCATGAGGTGGACTCTGTTTTTATAAAATCTCACCAAGATGACACTTATATATAGACTGTATTTCATATTGCATATATCATGGACAGAAGCAGGTTAAAAAAAATTAAAAAGCCAGCTGGGTGTACAAGATCCAGGTTAAAAAAGTGGTAAATTCTGGCAGGTGCACTCATACCAGGCCTGAAAAAAATGACAGTGTAGTATCATCAAGACATGCAAACATTCCTGCAATGGGGTTAGGCCAGGCTCAAGGGGACGATGGCCCTCCTGTTATAGAAGGAAGTAGTAGTTCACAAAAATCACAAAAACTGACAGGCCAAAAAAGAGCCATAAAGATGAGAGTGGACTATTGAGGATAAAAAATGAAATTATGCATTGTTACTATTATGCAAGAAGCCCAGAACTTCTGGACATAAGATATACAAAAAGATTAAGAGAAAAAATTAGAGGAAACACAAATACTTGCACAAGAAAAACTGTCAAACCTTCAAATGCAAATAGATTCATGAGAAACATTATATAGACAAAGAAACCTTGGACCATTTGGGAAAAAAAAAACAACTGAGGAAGTGCAAAAATATAAACAGCAAAATCTAGAGATTTTTTTTAATTTATATAAAAGAAATATGGACATGGGAGATAAAGACAGATATAATATGGTTCAATATTTATGCAAAGGAAAAAGCCAAATTAATCAATACAAAAAAAAGCAGCTTCAAAGATATTCAAATAGAAATACAGGCAAAGGCAATCAGATGTGGAAAATTTCACAATACAAAAATAAGATCACATGTAGAACAGAAGATTAGTGAAGTATAAGTTAAGAAGTAGAAGCTGAAGTTATGGAATACCTGCAAAGTGAAGGATTTAGTGTAGAAAGTCAAACACAGGTTGTGTCACAGCATGATGGAACAATGAGTCCCCCAAGTAAGGAGCAACAGGAGGAGCAGGAGACATCTGAAGAAGAAATGTGGACATGGGAAAGTAAAAGAGATGTAATATGGTGCAATATTTATGCAAAGGAGAAAGCAAAACTAATCAGTACAAAAAAGCAACACCAAAAATATTTGAAGAGAAATACAGGCAAAGGCATCCAAATATGCAAAATTTTACAATACAAAAAATAAGATAACAAAGGGGAGAGGAGTAGAAAAGATGATTAGTAATGGAGAAGTTAAAGAAATGGACACTGAAGTTATGGATTATCTGCGTAGTGAAGGATTTAGTGTAGAAAATCCAACTCTGACAGCATCACAGCATGATAGAATAATGAATCCCCAAATTAAGGAGAAACCAGTGGAGTGGAAGGCATCTCATCAGTTACCATATAAAGATACTTTGGAGCCTTAAGAAGGAAACCAGTACAAAAGGTCAGTTGGAGTTGTACAGCAAGGGAAAGAACAGGAAGCTGTAGCAACAGTCAGTGTTGTGGCATGATAGGCCAGTGAGATCCCATGTGAAAGAGCAATGGAAGAAAAAGGACGAAGCTGAAAAGAATATGGCATAGAAAGATGTTCTGGAACTTTCTGTAGAATGCCCGCAGGAAGCGGAGAACAAAGTAGGCACCATTAGTTTCGAAGTAAATGATCTAGGGGAAGAGTTGCTTGATTTAATAGAGATGGATACATAAATTAAGATCAATGAAAGACATAGACTACAAGAAGTCAATAAGACCCAAAATGCTAGAAATCTGATAAAATAAATGAACACACTAATCAAGACTGACCACAGAATTTCATGCAATATAAAAGAAGTAAATAGTATATATTACTGTGCAGCTAAATTAATAACAGATAAACTCTTATCATAAAAACACAGGACAATAAGAGAAAGGAAGGGGAAAATCAAATGCTGTCATAGAAGTATCACATAGAGAAAACTATAAAGTAAGTAAGACAAGCTGTCACTGTTAGAAGAGTACAGAAGATGGAACAGACCAACAAAAATACTCAGAAAGATAGACTTGATAAAAGCAATGTACAGTATCAGAACAGACCAGGATCTATTGTGCACTATTGCAAATAATAAACTAAAAGATATCAATATGGGCAAAAAAACTTATAAGATATGCAGATAAATATAAAGTGAAAGTACAAAACAATCAATTTATTAATGACCCAAAAATGTTTATAGAGAATTGGTAAAAGGAATAGAAACAACACCAACAAAAGAAGAAATAGACAAATTTTGGAGAAATATCAATGAAGATCCTGTGGAACATAACAAAGATGCTGAATGGATAGAAGAAGTAAAATAAAGAATAAGAAGTTCAAATGTTGTTCTTCTTTACAAGATATGAAATGGGATGAAGTAATGTCCAAAGAAATTGGGAAAAAATTAAGAAAAACTCCTAATTGGAAAAACCCAGGCCTAGATGCAGTACTTAACTTCTGACTATAGTATTAACATCTTTACATGAAGATTTAGCCATGAGTAAGAATTATTTATATGTGCACCCCAAACAGATGCCGACCTGGTTAACAACAGAAAAAATATATACTCTTCCTTAACAGTGAGCTTACAAGCTATTCTAAAAACTGTAGACCAATAACTTGCCTTCCAACAATGTATAAACTATACATTAGAATTGATGCTGACAGAGTTTATACTCATTTAGAAGAAAACTCAATCAATAGAACAAAAGGGTAACAGAAGATAGTCATATGGAACAAAGGATAATTTGTTATTAAATAAAGTCATAATGGAGAATTGTAAAAAAGCGAAGGATCTACGTATGGCATGGATAGACTACTAAAAAGCATATGACAGCATTTCACATTCATGGGTAAAAGAGTTCCTACAAATGTATAAGATAACAACCAGCATTGATCCATTACATTACAGTGACCATGAAACAGTGGCAAACCACTTTACAGCTAACTCATGATAAAGGACAAATTATTATCCTAGGTATAAAAATTTAAAGGGGGGTATTCCAGGATGATTCTTTGCCACTGCTGCTCTTCTGTGTCACCCTTAAACCATGAAGATGTCTTCTTAACAGATTAGGTCATGGCTCCCAGAAAACAACAAAGTGTAAGGACTTCTTATCTTCTTTTTGTGGATGATTTAAAACTGCATAGTTCATCAGATGAGCAGCTGAAAGTGCAACTTCAAGTGGTCAAAACTTTCTCAGATGATATAAGAATGTCATTTTGTCCTGATAAATGTGCAAAAGCAAGCTTTAAAGCAGGAAAGCTGCAGCACCAAAAAAATATCAGCCTTTGATAGGAATGTGATATAAAAGAACTTGAGCAAGAGGGAGTGTATAAATATTTGGGAATCGATGAAGGATCGACAATAAAACACGAACAAATGTGAATAAACCGTAGTAAGGAATATTTTAGAAGACTAAAACTAATAATGAAAACATCCCTGACATCTAGGAACAAAGCAAAAGCTATAAACCTATTTGCTCTTCCCATTGTTACAGTTTTGGGGTGACTGATTGGCCCCAAAAAATACTGGCTCAGTTGGACAGGAAAACAAGAAATATGATCGTGCTTATCAAATGACTTATAAAAATCAGTGTATTTATATATTTATATTTATATATATATATATATATATATATATATATATATATATATATATATATATGCCCACACATTCATAAATATATAAAATTATCAAGGACTATATCATACAGCTTTAAACATGCACATATTTCCTACACCAAAAGTGAAATCGCCTCCTTGGAAAATTACATTTGAATGGTCATTCACTAATATCTATCCATTAGCCAAAATCCTCAAAAAGTCCTAATCAAAAAGTGCATAAACAATTATGAACTAATGTAAGACAAAAAAAAGCATTGCTTTTGTCAAGGTTACACTACCATAATCACCAAATGCCACATATCTAAGATGAGTTACCTGAACTTTGAGAGAGGACACTAACACTCTGGAATTATAGATAAACTCACTAAACTTAGGTATAAATCCATATATCACAAGATGGGTTGCCAACTGGCTCACTGACAGAACCCACACTGTGAAAGTAGCAGACTCCAAATCTGACTTCAGACCAGTGACAAGTGGAGTACCACAGGGTTCAGTCCTGGGTCCTCTCCTGTTTATCTACTTTTCTGAAGTACAGGCTAACACAGAAGGTCTTTGGCTAACAAAGTTCACAGATGACTGCAAACTAGGAGCCATAATTGAAACTCCTAACGATGTGGACATCCTACAAAAGGGCCTCACTGAGATAGATGCCTGTTGTCAAAGCTATGGTCTCAAGCTCAATGCCAAAAAGTGCATTGTCATTCCCTTTGGTAAAAACTCTGTACCCATGAGCTACCACATAGGTGGTAGTCTACTTAACACCAAAAGTGTGATAAGAGACCTTGGGACACAGGTGGACAGTAGTCTCTCCTTTGATAATCACATCACCACAGTAGTCAGGAAATCCTTCTATGTGGCACACCTCATCACAAAAGTTTCTCATCCAGGAAAAAAGAGGTAATTGTTCCCCTCTACTCATCACTCATTAGACCCATTATAGAGTACAACGCCCCTTTTGGTATGTACCTTACAAGACATCTATAACAACTGGAAAGGCTGCAGAAATACCTCACAAAGAAGATTACTGGCCTCAAACAGATGCCCTACGCAGACCGTCTTAAAAACTCCAGCTTTACTCCGTCACATATCGCCTACTCAGAGATGATCTCTGCCTAACATACAAAGCTATGTCAAACCCAGAGCTGTTGGTCATGCTCCACTTAAAGAAATCCCAATCCCTCCGAGCTGCACACTCTAGGGACCTAAACCTTGTCACTACAATAAACAGAACATGCTGGAGGGATAGATTCCTGTCCCAGAGACTTCCCATACTCTGGAACAAACTACCTATCTGTATCAAGCAAAGCTCCTCATTAGCACTTTTCAAGAAAAGTCTTGATGATTGGATGGGAAATAGGCAATTCACCCCAGGGATCACCTCTGTGGCTCTGCTCGACAGGGGCACAAGAAAATAATTTTCTTGGGTGGCGAAAGCCAGGGTGCCTTTTTGGCTAGGCTTGTATAGGCCCTATGGCCAATAGCCTAGTACCTACATGTGAACCTATGAACCTGTGCATCAGGACCAATCATTGACCTTTAAGGAGATTATGAGGTCATAGACAATGGCATTCTATTATGGTATCTAAAGAGCTAGGGTGTTTTAGATAGTATTCTAATATGGTGCAGAAGGTATTTCTCCAACAGAATTTTCTCTGTAATGTCAGCCCACTTAACAAACGTTGTGGGCTCTCACTAGAGGAGCCCCATAGGGTTCTGTTTTAGGCCCTCCTACTTTCAGTTTGAATTAAATGCCTGTATATTGACAAGTCTTGATCTGAAATACACTATGTAAGCTGATGATATTGTCTGATATTGTAGTATTGTGTTCATCCACCAACTTAAACAATCTACAAATATAAAGCAAAAGTACCAAAGTACAGAAAATAGTCACTGATCACATTTTCTAGATCTAACTATGAATTCCATTTCATTTCAAATGTTGAAATCAACCGGGTGTTCTTTAGCTGCAGTGGAAAAGTGGGAGAGAAAAACTGGGAACATTGCTTATCAGTTAGCATTAGCAATGAAATTATCATGTAACCAGCTAACAAAGCTAACTTAGGATAGGATCCATAGGGATGCACAGCATTTCAGCCCAATGCTTACACAGGTTTGAGATACTGTAGGCAATGTGGATAGCAGATAAACATATAAAGCAAGACAGACAATGCTTCTCTAAGGTATATAATTGTGCAAAACAGCAACTATGCAAGCATCTGAACAGTGAAACATCAATACACAAGCACAACACAAGACACAATTTGTAGAGTGGCCAAATGTCACATGGCATGGATCTCATGACTGAAAATGTCAACTTTCAAATTTGATGTATCTGAAACTAAAATGATGCACTGTAAGCTATGTTGTACATGCTAGCCTTTACCTAGAGAGGATAGTACAGAGTGCTGCATATAGTTATATAATCATACAGTATTTGCAGCTGCACTGCTATGATGTCCACATACGTGGACACCTATCAGATGCATACAATGGAGGAAAGATATGCATAGCAAAGCATGAAAAAGTGGAAGACAAAAAGCAGGAAGCACACAAAAGAACAGATAGGCTGGAGTAGAATGCAGTTGTCAGAGCAACATCTTTTTGATAAAGAAAGGGATCCACTTTTTGCTTTATATACAGGGGAAGGGAAGTCAGGAAGGGTGAAAAGAAAAAGAGGGTAGGAAAGAGGTAAAGAACACTGTGCAGGAGCAAATAAAATAGGTACACACACACACACACACACACACACACACACACACACACACACACACACACACACACACACACACACATCAAATAGATAAGCAGTGATAGAATTGCACACAGTAGGATGGCAGACATGGGGGACATAGAAAAAAGAAGTGTGACAAAAGGTGAAGGAGAGATTTGGAAAAAGTAGATGATATAGGCATGACACAAGAGAAAGGGTCGCATTTAGCTGGGGATAAAGTCAAAGTCAAGTCAGAATAAACTTTGTTGACATTTAGAACACACGTGTATCCTAAACAAAATTTCATGCAAAGTAGAGGCATATAAACATAACTAACAAATACAGTACTACTCCCAATAAACGCAAGAAACAGCAGAGACATTTACTAGCATTCATATATGAAAATAATACCCTCCCCTGAGTTAAATTAACTATCATTTAAAGTAATACAAAACACACTACAGATTGAAATACCTAAGTTATTTGTCTAATATTGCACTTGAGTGAGTTAAATAATACTGACTATGGCTATCATAAATAAATACTGGATAAATAAATATTGATAAGGTGGGGTATGAGCAGCAATGTCTCATTTGTTATCATGGCCAAGAGGTACACTACAGAAATCTATTAACAGATGAAGGGTAAGGCTAGCCAGTGGTATGAATTACACCACCCACTTATGGCCTAATGGCTGGGCCAGCTTAGTGAGCAAATCTGATTTCCATTCCAGGAGACTCTTTATCCATGCCACATACCTGCTCACTGATCTCTCCACCACAGCCCTCAAAGATAGCCATGACCGTCATGGGGAGGACAAGGAAGAAGGCACTCCTGTTAGGGGCACCTCATGTAGTTTTACTTCTCTGGTGGAGACTGGGAAAACAACTGTGAGTTGCAGCCTGAAGGTGAAAGGTCACTCTGTTAACTTCAGCCCATTGTCCAAGAGAGGGGTGGTTCAGTGCTGACACCCATCTCATGCCCCATCCTTGGGGTGTTACTGTGTTTACACACAAGGTGAGCAAATTGGTATAAATACTCCCTCAGTAGCAGTATGGCAATACTTTCTATGCCTTAATTTCTTCACTGGCCCTAAGCAAGTCTGAAGGTGGTTGGAGTGAACAGTAAACCCACTAATTAAGGAAATATACTAGGAGAAGCTGTTTATCAGCAGTGAGAAGCCAAAAATATCTCCAGAAATATAGCTGTATATCTGCCAATGTTGGTCACTGTTTGCCCACTGCAAACTCTGTCCACATGATACATCAGACATTACCACATATGCCACACAGGAGGGGTGGATTGAATGGCTCACAACCATCATCATCATTTGCACAGGTTGCTAAGGACACAATGATACATGGCTGCACACTCATACACTGGGTGGGAGAGGGAACATGTCACAGGAGGCACAAACAGAAGAAGATCAAGGTGATGGGTACTCATTGTCATAGACTGAAGCCTCTTGCAATGTGGTAAAGGGGGTGCCATTGTGTGACTATGATCTGGGGCTACTCTGCAGGCTTACTGCACTAAGACTTAAGGTCCCCAATTGTAGGGTTGATCTGGAACTGTTGGACAGTGACCATGCTGGAGTCTACTTTCAAGGTGTGCTTTCAGTGGAGGGTGCATGTTGTTACTAACCATGATGAGGGGAGGCAGTGTATTGGTGTAAGTGAAGACTGTGTACCCTGATGACTCCCCTACAAAGCCACCCCAGCTAAGAACCCTAACCTGACCTTGGACAGCAATACCAGAAAGGGCATTTATGGTGGTATTATCAATCTTACGCCCAGAGGCAGAGATGAGACCTGTCAGTATTGTGTCCCTGGGTTCCATGTCCATAAAGTGCTGTTGGCTGAGCTGGGTGATATCCACATGAAGGCCATTCAAGACACACTCAGTTTCATTGTTGACTGTGTTAGAGCAACGTTTGCATGTATGATGATCTGACACATCTGTTGATTCATCCTGAGCCCTACCAATAAGTCAGGGACCATCTGTGACATGGGATTACATCAGGCACCCCTACAAGGTTGAGCAGTGATTATTATAAACACATCAGGTACAATGTGCTCATCTGCCAGTTCAACCACAGGAAACCCTTCCTCATCAGGGATTGTGAGCATTTAGACTGTGCATCCTTGTTTCTTTTCTGAGTGAGGCCACACCTTCACTCTGTAATGTTGGTAGATATCCAGCCAAGATGGAGATATACAGTGCCACTCCATCAGCTGACTGTGATTTAGGAATTTTTGACTGATGATGATGATGATGATGATAATGATGATGACCATCGTCATCATCAGCAGCAGCAGCAGCACCAGCATGGGTGTCATCATCAGCCCATTGTTCTGTCCCACCTCTAAAGTTGTCAGTGCTTTACTGCTGTGCTTGTGAATATACAGGAAAAGATATAGAGTAAGTATGGGTATCTGTTCTGCAACTGTTTCCCTGTGGCATGCATGCCTGGTTTTCCATGCAGGAAATACCACACATTCCTAATCTACCTTTGCTACCATCCTGACATGGCAGGATAACCAAAATCTCTGTAACAAATCATATTCAATATCTACTGTAGTCAGCAAAAAGTTTCTATGCACAGTGCTGTTGTATAAAATGCAGCTGTATATGGTACTAATCTGATGTATTATCTACTGAAATGTAAGGGGGCATGTCCATCCTGATACCAGTATCCACTGTTCCAAGGATCATTCCAGTACTGTTGAACCCCTGCTTAGATACCACAAACTCCTCTGGCTCTGGGCTGCTTCTTCAGGGTGGCCCACCTTCTGCAAAAGGGCTCCCTATTGCAGTTGAATGAGCCTTTGCCATGCCATTAAGTAGAATACCAGTGATGTGCTTATGACATGGCTGTTCGGTGCAATTGCAGCTACCTCATGGCATTTGCATCATGGATCTCTGCTTGTCACAGCTGTTCCCATAAAGGGTGGTCAGCACTCCTTCGTCACAACACATGCTATCAATCATTTTCAAGTGCTTGCCTTCAGACATGCAGACACCTAAGAACAAATAACTCAGTGCTATAGACTGTATACTGCTGGCACAGGTAGGATGACTGATTCAGACAAAGGGATAATCTATGTAAAACATACTATTCTAACAGGGAGAGCTGCGTAAGGAATGTCATAATATAGCTGTATGGGCAGATACCTGAAAACATACAGTAAGCATACTTAGCACTGTCTCGTATAAGCACTCCCCTCTGGGTTCATCTGCTGTGTCAGGAACTACATGTAAATAAAGCATGGCAGTCATCCCTGCTAGTAACAGTAGGGGCAACCAGAGAGAAAACAGCTTTACCTTAATTATAGGGAAGATACACGTGTGGCCATAGAAACACTTTTCTGAACAGGGCACCATATAGACTATGCAATACATAACCTCACCATAAGTAATGACAGACATATACAGGGACACGTTGTCCAGATATTGTGGGCTATCATATTGCAGTAGAATGTATATACATATACGCATATAGATAATCTTGCTAGCTTGTGTTATGTGCCTCCTTGTTCAAGACTACACAGGTGGACCAAAACCCTTACCACATACCTGTCAAGTAATATATACTGTGATCCTACAGATCTACAAAGTGCTGTTATTCCTGCTAATAGAGTTGCCAAAGTATCCAGAATGAATTCTAAATTCTGCATGATTTACCAGATAAAATTGTGACACACCTTTAAAACAGAGCAAATTTATACCTGCTTGCATGATACATAGACTAGTACTTGCACATTTGAATAGTATACTTTTTTGCTGCTGAAGTGAATGGGTGAGACTGCAAAGTTGTTTTCTATAGTTTATGTAGTTTATATTACACTAGTTTACATTTTATTTTGAGGATAGATTTAGTGTTCTGGGGTACTGTATGGCTGAATTATATTCTTGAGAGGTGTTTTAAGTTTATCTTCATTTTTTAAAATTGCATTTTCTTCCCTTTGTGTTTTTGTTAGGGTGATGTGACCTACTTGTAGGTATTATTTAAACTAAGGGTAAAAATGTCACACAGACAAACCATTCTGTAAACTCTACAAGGAAAAAAACAGCCAAGCTAGAGTTTTCACTGTGTGATTCCTTAAACTGCATGTAATAGGTTCATAGGTTCATAGAAGTTTACTAGGCTAACGGCCCTAGAGCCCTTACAAGCCTAGCCATATTTATCCTGAGTTGCCCTAATTGTTGGTGATTAGGTGAGTGAAGTTCACAGAGGTAAAGGTCTATGGTAGTTAATGACTTCCTCTTTCCAGGAGGGACATGGGCGCAACCCCAGGAGTGAATTTGCAGTCACCCATCCATTGATCTAAGTTGCATTTGAAGAGGGTCAGGGAGGGGCTCTGTTTCACATGAATTGGAACCTTGTTCCAGAGAAGTGGCAGTCTCGGGGAGATGTATCTACCTCTCCAACATGACCTGTTCATGTCAGAGGCAAGGTTAAGATCCCTGGAGTCAGTGACCCTCATGCAGTTTGATTTATGAATGTGTAGCATTTCCATCAAGGTGGGGTCAGAGACTGCTCTATAAGCTAGGCACAGGTTACCCCTTAGCAATCTGTAGGAGACAAAATTTGGTCTTTCCAAGTTAGACTTGTTTTGTGTAACCTGTAACATCTTGGTTATAAGCCTTTGTGGTCTCTCCAATTGCTGCAGGTGTCTGGTGAGATACATGCAAAAGGGAGCATTGTACTCAATTATTGGTCTGATGAGGGCTGAGTATAATGGAATTATAACATCCTTAGATCTAGCTGCAATACCTTTATTTATAAGATTTGCCACATAGAAGGATTTCCATACTGCTGTGGATATTTGTTGGTCAAAGTTCAGATTCATATCAACCTGAGTACCCAGGTCACATATCAATGGGTCTATACTTAGGGGGTGCTGTCTATAATGTAATTATAATGGATGTCAGCTTTTATCTTTGGCACCAATCATTTGTCTGTGCTAACCCTGTCTGTGGTATATTAACATCATTGGGGAACTCAGTGATTGCTCCCAATTTGCAATCAACCACAAGCCATCCAAGTTTTCCTGGACTTTTGGGAAGTAAATTCCAAACAGTAAGGGGCCTAGCACAGAACCCTGTGGTACACCAATGGTGACAGGCTTTTTGCTAGAGGACAAGTCACCAACATTTACAGTATGTGTCCTGTTGGTGAGCTTCTGGTAATGTAGGGGTTAATTCCCATTAGTTTCTCTATAATACCTGAGTGGGGAATTATGTCAAATGCCTTGGCTAGGTCAGGATAAGCAGTATGCACTGTATTTCCCTTGTCCAGGGCCTTGGTGACTTTCTCGAAGAAGTCAACCATATTTAACAGGCATGATCCACCTTTATCAAATCTGAGCTTGGTTGGGTCCAGAGTTTGGAGAATACCTATGCCCTTGTTAATAAGGTCCATAATGATTCTTTCCATGGCCTTGCAGATCTGCTGGTCAAGCTTAGGAACCTATAATTCCCAGGGTCAGTTGATGGTCCCCCTTTGTGCATAGGGATTACTGTTGCTGTCCTCCATTCCGTCAGAACATAGCCAGTTCACAGGATGTGGTTAAACAGGGATCCAAGTGGGTCTGCTAGGTCATTTTTAAGTTGTTTAAAAGGCAACCTGGGATGTTGTCTGGTACCACTGATCCCATGTTTTTGGCCTTGTAGAGCACAGAGATGACCTGCACTCTTGAGATAATAGGCTGAGAAATGGTGGCAGGTATACTTTGGGGAATGACTGGAGGGGACAGGGGGTTTAAGTTTTTCCTAAATCTGTCAGTTAGCTATTACCTCTGGCTGAGTATGGGTGGTGCCGTCCACAACTAGTTCACCAAATAGTTGGGTATTCCCTTTTATAATTTGGACGTAGTTAAAGAATTCCTTTTAATTATTAGCTAAGGAGGCTATTTTTGCTTTGCAATTAGCTTTGGAGGACTTGACAAGATCTTTAATATTTTTAAGATAGAGAGGGATTTCTTCCTCTCCTGAACCAATTCCCTCCTGTTCTTGGACATTAGTTTCTTTCTCTTGTTGTATAGCCTATTTATACTAGGGATCCACCAGAATGATTTGTTTTTTCGGCAATACATGGTTTTAATCTGGTCAGTTACAGACGATTCTATACAACTGCTTAAATGGTTCTACAGGGCATAGGTGTGCACCTCTGCATAGGAGTCCATGTTATCTGCAATAGAGGAGGCTTTGAAACATCTTATACCATCACTGAGTAGGAGGTCATTTGTCTTCGAAAAATTCTTAAGCATTTTTGTGCTCGATGGGGTATTTGGTCTTAGAATTAAATTGATCTTCCAGGAGGACATCACAAAGGGGAGGAGGGCTGCAATTCTCTCCTGTGTTAGTTAGTACTATGTCCAGGACATTTGAGCCTCTTGTGGGTGTGCTGAATAGCTGTTCCAGAGCATTTGCTTTGACAAAGTCCAAGAACTTCTTAGCCAGCATTTTTGTGGTCATGTATGTTTCCCAGTCGATAGTAGGATAATTAAAATCATGCATGAGTAAGGTGTTGGGCTGCATGGCAAGTGACTCCAGTATGTCCAGGTATGTGGTATGCTTTTCGTGTTTCATGGTGGATGGGGGACCTACAGCTAGCTATGATGTGACAAGGGGCTTAGCCTTTAGTTAAATGGACATGGAGTAGCTCAAGAGAGTCATATTATTTGACCAGTCTCGAGGTGTACTTATCCATAATGAAGATGGATGCACCTCCTCCTTTGGTTCATGCTCAGGAAGGCATTGTAGCCCTGCACAGCTAAAGTGCTTTATGCACCTTTGAACCATGTCTCAGTGACTGCATAGACATCAGTATATTCAAAAGTGAGGAGTGCTTCCACAGAGTGCAGTTTCTTGTTTAGACTCCTAGCGTTAAGCAGCAGGTCCATGGGATATATGGAAATGAACTCTTTAAGGACATGAAAAAAGGTCATTTGCAGATATCCCATGGGCCTCCATAATATGGTATCACACAGTGCAAACTCTAGCTTGGCTGGGTTTTTCTTGCAGTTTTTGTAGATATTATTTAATATTTAAAGTCCAATGTGAAGATAAATACCTGTCAATTTGAACCCTGCTCTATGGTGCAGATGGATAAAACCATGATTGTGACCCAGTTGACCACAATCAGGCACAAGAAAAGCTGGCCACAGGAGGTTGGGAAATGAACAGCTACAGCTCACCCATGATGGGGGAAGGGTGTGAAAGTTCTCACCTGATTCAATGGTTGCACCAGTGCTTGACCAGAGGTTCAGGGCACAAAAACAATGATCACACCAGAAGAATTTGTAAAGTTACTACACAAGCCAGTGATGGTATCCCCTGTTCTCACTTCCAAAAGAGCTTGCATGTGCAACATAGAGCGACATAGACAGCCCCTCTGGTGATGCAGGAGAACACATCACCATCTGGGGTGGGGGCTTAGGGCTAAATATAAACACTCCCAAAAGTCATACTCTACATGATGAAAAGCACCAGGTGGGGTATGCATCATGCAGTTCCCTACTCAAGGACAAGTAAGAGAAGTTATCATAGGGTGACAGTCTGTGGAGGTAAGCCAGACTTGCCTAGGCAGGGGACAAGGGTATACACTCAAGGCAGGAAGAGGGG
Organism: Protopterus annectens; assembly: GCF_019279795.1. Classification (NCBI taxonomy): domain Eukaryota; kingdom Metazoa; phylum Chordata; order Ceratodontiformes; family Protopteridae; genus Protopterus; species Protopterus annectens. Next base: position 114,910,636 of record NC_056742.1, on the reverse strand, counting down.
AAAGACCAGTAGGTGAGTAAGAGCAATGACAACTCTCATGGCTGCTTGGATGACAGCCTTCTCCATCTATCTCACCCTGTACTGTATGGAAGGCAGATGATCAACAGGTATGTGGTGAAATCAGCCGTCTACACAATTGGGAAATATTTCACTTCCCTGAAGATAGTCTGATCTTGGAGTTTATTCATTATATTTTATATTTGTTTACCGGGATGATCTGACTTGGACAGTGTCCATTTTGAGTGTAGGCCCGGGGAGAAAAGCTCCAGTCTGAGCTTACATACAAATTATCACAACAAGTAACAGAAATTATAAACAAATTAGACAAAAAATGAGTGTTAACACATTTACAGGATAAAAATGTAAAAACAAAAATATATACGTAATATAAAATAGAATAAGACTTTAAACACTTGAATATAGACAAATATATGGTTGAATTTATATATGTGGAGGAACATAACATTAGTTAGGAAATTAAGCAGGGAAAATCGCTTAGGCAAAGTGCATAGTTAGTAATACTTAAGTGGTGAGAGTTGCAGCTAGGAATTTAACTACTTATAGAGAAGTAGTGTTATTAGAAGGGATATATTAACAGAGTTAATATGTACAGCCATATTGTATAAGTAATACAAAGTTAATAATTAACCTGGAGTGTTACATGTGCAAAGCCAGGATTCAAATAAGTGTGTTTTGAGAGATATTTTGAAATGATTAAGATTGCTTATGGCTCTAATACTATGTCGAAGAGTATTCCAAGTTTTAGCAACAAAGTTAGAGTAAAGAGAGTTGCCTTCTATATTAGATACTTTGGTTACTTGGAGTAAGTCTTTGTTAGATGATCGAAGAGTAGGATTGTAGAAGATTTTTAGGGGAGGTACATTGTTAGGATTGTACATTATTTTGTGAGCCATTATTAACTGGTTATAGTTCATAATTTGAGGTAGCAACCAACCAAGAAAGATTTTTTAGGCAATGACAGTGATGGGTTGAATGTGTGGAATCTGTTGCAAAAAAATCTTATTGTAATATGATTCTAATTTACTTAGTTTTGACTTTTTGAGGTTGGTAAATATGGGGGATGCATATAAGAGTGAGGAGAGAAGATGGATTCTAGCTCTAGTCCAGTTCTAGCGAGTTAGTATATATATATATATATATATATATATATATATATATATATATATATATATATATATATATATAAAATTAGTAGGTAGTAAGAGGGGTGCAGCCCCCAGAAGGGAGGGCACAGAGGGGTTTACTCCCTGTACAAAATGATGTTTCTGTCTTTTTTTTTTTTATTTATTTTTAGTTTGAGGGTTTTCCTCATGCATGCATGGCACACTGTCAACCTTTGCTTTGTCAACCTTCTGGGGTTAGGGTTGCCAGCTGTTCGTTTTTTGACCAGACTGTCTGGTTTTCTGTCAAATTGTCTGGTTACCAATTTCATTCAAATCTGGACTCCGGACACATTAAGAAAGAATGTCAACATAAAAACACACTCCGGCATTTTTAGTTTATGTATGCAAGCACTGTTAATACAGTTGCACACAAGCAGTTCTCGGCAAGTGCGCCACTCACAATCCCACACCTATTGCAACCTCGAGTGCAGCAGAGGAGGTGCTCCAACTTCATTCAGTGTTTTAAGTATTCAACAGGATTATACAGAGCAACTGATATAAGTGGGACGGACCCAACATTGAGGAGTATTTAAAACTGCAAAATGATCACAGCCTACTTCCTGGAAAATTTCTGGGTGAGTCTTTGCTTGATTTAGAAAGCATGTTATGTTTGTTTCTTTATTTTGACAGAAGAGGTCCATCTTCAGAAGAGTTGGTTGCGTTAAATATCTTTCCAATGAATAACCCGGCAACGCACTGTCGCCACCCTTAGGTTGCAAGTTTTCGATTTGACAGGTATGGTGACCATTTCCTGCTCAAGGTTTGAGAGCAGTGAAATTGCCATTTGGGGGGCTACTTATTTTTCTTTATAATTTTTAGAAGATGTGGGTCCATGACACTTGCCTGTTGTCTTTTCTCGGTGAATATTGCCACTGATGTTTTGTGGCTGGAGGCTGAAACATCCGAAACCTTTAAAGTAAGGTGTGCTGAAATTGGCTGGCAATGTATTCATGTGCATTGAAGGAACTGTATCTTTTTTGGTGGTGTTCCGGTCCAGAAACCGTGAAGGTAAAACTTCTGAAAAAGTTGAACTTCACTTCAGAACAGGTTGAGAAACTTTGAAAATTATTTTGAAGTCTTCTCATAAAGCAACTGTGTACTGTAGACATAAAATTTCCAATTATGTAAGGAAATAGATACAACTTGCAAATGGTTTGTTTTTGCTCTCTATGTACTTCTAATAGTAAAAACTGCAAGAAAACCCTGAGCCAGTAGGGTCTTCCAGGTTTTGATGGTGGGTAGGATTTGGGCTGGAAAGTTCTGAAATTTGTCTGGCAAAGTTTGTTTTAGTAAACTTGTACCTACATTTGTTTTAAAAGGTTTAAAGCTGAGTGACAGTGAAATGTATACCGACTGTTGAATGGTAATGGGATTGGTTTGTGTTTTAGAGTTGGATTACTCTTTTTATACGGGGGGGGGTGAAATATGCAGCACTTTGGATTTGTTAAAAATATAGAGTGATGTTTAGTGGTCATGTATTCTGGTGTAGAAGTTTCAACTGACAAAAGTGTCGGTGGTTGCAAGTACTAGAAAAGCATTGATGTTTTGTCATTTTTTTCATTTTCTCTCTCTTATTTATGCAGATTATTGTCATTTTTTTCTTTTTTGTTGCATTGTCTGAGCTTTTGTAACAGTGTCTAGTGAAAATGTTATGATCTTCTCTTGTCATGTGTGCACTGGAACAAGCTTCCCATCCATGTGAAGCAGACAGTCCATCCCTAGCCCTATTTAAGCATAACTTTGACCAATAGGTATGAAACTGGAAATCATCCCTTTTGCCACCTATCCGTTTTTTTTCTGGACTATTCACAAATCAAATCAATTCTCTGGTAGTCAGGAAAACACTGTACAAACTCCAGTATTCTGTTTCACAAAAGGAAACAGACTATCAGTGTTTGTTAAATTGGCAGATTTACTATGTTTTTTTACAGAAAAGCATAGTAAATTGGCTGAAAGCAGGCATCCGGAACAGAAAAAGATGGCGTTCCCATCAGCTGGTGTCACGGTGATGTCATGGATGGGAGAGGGGTGGAGAATGGGTGGGGTTATGGGTGATGCGAGGGGCATGACCTTAGTCCGGTTTTAACCACAAAGAAAGCTGGCAACCCTATCTGGGGTTGATGTTATTAACAATTACTTTCAGTTGTTTCGATTACAGTCACTACACCTCTCTCTCTCTCTCTCTATATATATATATATATATATATATATATATATATATATACATACAGATAGATATACACATACTTCTTTTTTCTTGTCTTTCTTTTCTTGTTTAGTTATTTTCAGCCCCATATCTCTGGGCAACCATCAAACAACTTCATGTTTTTCCAGTGTTATAACCACAGAATCTACTACAAATGTGGTTGGACCATCAGTCCTTCTAAAAAAAAAAAACAGCCTGCATATTGTATTGAATAAGTATGAGTTGACAAAACATTATTATTATTATTATTGATTGTTTCTGTGTCACATTAATAGCTTTCAGTTCATCGCAAAGTGCTTCTGTAAGCAAATGATTCTGCTCAGTTTCACCGCACACAGCCTTTTTTTAAATGAACAAGAACTACAGATTATTATTTTCAAAGAATGAAATTCTGAAACAATGTGAAAATGCTGGCAGAAGTGCTAGCAGAGTTTTGTGGTACTGACAGATTTATTAGCAGGAGACACGCGGCCAGAGTTACATTATACAAACAGCGTGTGAAGCTTCACCTGGAGCACTGTATTTAGTTTTAGAGGCAAGATTTAAAAAAAAAAGGTAGATATGAGTGTGCAGAAAAAGTCAGAATAGCTGATGTGTGGAAAGGTAAGTTATATGAAAAAAAGACTGACTTAGCTAGTGCTGTAGCATAGATAGATAAAGACTTACTATAGTCCAGGCACCCCAAGTTTGATTAGCAGCTTAGGTGTCTGATGTGCAGTCAGGTAAACATTGTGGTTATTGACCTGGCAGAGGCTGGGGACATGCGGGGGGGGGGGGGGTTGTATGCACTGACTCAGTCACCTTGGTGGCAGGACAATATGCCAGCTAATCCCTGATGCATATCCATTACCAGATGTTAACAGCTGCATGTTGGGAAAGGACATTAGGGCATAAATACAAAAACACTCCTCAGAAGCAATATGTTGTTATACTGGAGGCGCTAATTTCCTCACTGGCTCCAAGCATGGATCAGAACAGATCAGAAGGAATTAAAGAGTGCTCAGTAGACCCTGTGAATAAGGCAAGACTTTGGTGGCTTTGGTGAAAGCTGATGGTCAGTTGTGAGTAAAGGGAAAAAAACTGAAATGACTGAACTTGGTGTTCATGGACGATGCTGTTGCTTCAGAAGTGAGATATGACAGAGACTTTGAAATACATAAATGACACTGTTAAAATATAAATTTATTCAACTCAGAGATTAAAAGGAGATGACTTAAAAAAACAATAGGAAGCAATTTTAAGACAAATGAGAGGAGGGCTTAACTTTCAGAGAGAGTTATGTATGCACAGAAAGTCCTGCAAAAGGAATACATGAATTATGAGAATTAAAACAATTTACAAAATCAATAGATAAGCAATTAATGATGAAAGGGAATGAAAATGTGCTCAGAGAGACAGTATTTTGTAGGATGACTGGGAATGTTTAGGAACATCACATTAGCTAATTCATAACAATTTGTTGACAACCTGTATTAAGTACAAGTTATTTTACGGTGATAGAAGTGAAAAAGGGGGGTAAAGGACAACAACTGGATAGTTATGTTTTCTTAGATTTTTAAAAGCTCAGGGAGGGTTGCTCACTTGCTCGTGTTCACCCATTTTACCTGACCATGTTTCAAATACAAATTCACTGATTCTATTGAGTGTATTACAAACATCACAGTGTAGTTGATACTGCAATTTTTAAAATGCATTCTAATTTTTCCATATAGTACTTTAAAAAGGCACAAAGTGCTAAGCAGTAAGGTAACAAAATATTTTACTTTCAACTTCTTTAATGACAGAACTGAAAAAGGCACCAAAGAAGAAGCATTTAGATCCACTGGGTCAACTGAATGTGCAATCCTTAAATCCAAATGAAGAGGAAGGGGAGGAGGAAGAACAGGAAGAAGGAGGGATCCCAATTCCAGTCTCTGGACTGTTACAGGTCACAGAGAGAAGACGTAAGTACTGATTCCTTTAGTTACATTTATTTATTTTTATTGACATGAAAGATGATTTGAATTCAGTACTTGTTAACAAACATTCTGTGACTTCAGTTTCTGAAACAGGAATATAACAAGGTTCAAAAACTGAAAGAAACTCATTCAAAAAGATACAGGAAGTGGTACCTGTCCAAGGCATGAGTTTATGAATTATTAAAATTTTTGCATTACATTCTTGAACTTTCTAGTTTACTGGAACACACAGACTTAACTTTGAGAATCATTTTGCTAATGCCTTAAAGCAATGTTCACCTCGAAGTTAAAATGATGAAAAAGGGGGTAATGCCTCCCCATATTATGCCTAAAAGTTTAACATGTAGTTTTTGCATATACCTGCAGTAGTTTGCAGAAGCTCAGTGAGGTGGGTTATGGATAATCTGGGATTCAAATCTGTAGTCTATGTATTGTTACAGTATATCCCAAGGATATATGGATGCATGCACGTGTGCACAAGGAATTATGCAAATAACGACAGGCTATATTATTTTCCTTTTAAGACTTGTATACCTAGCCAGTGTTCCTAAAAGTTTGTTGCTCCTTACTAATGACTGTTACATACAGTGTGGTTTTCTGCATAGCAGATAGCTTCAAAAATCACATTGATGGGAGGGAGGTTCAGAAAATTGTGTGAAAGGGTAAATCAAGCCTGAAAAGATAGATATACCTCCAAAAATAAGCACACCATGTGCAGGGGTAAATCAGACCTGAAAATTGAATGTTCTTCCAAAATAGGGACCCATTTTGTTACAGCCTTCACTGCAACACAACTCTCAGTAACACTATAGCTTTTACTGAAAAACATTTAGCACCATGATTTTTTTTGTGTGTGTGTGACATTAGACTGCAGATTATGCAACACTTATGTTTACAATTTAGAACTGATGTACTGAAGACTATGGAAAGTCAAACTTTTATGCAAGATGAAGTTGTATTGGGACATGAAATAATCCATCTTAAGTACTCTGGAAGGTATAGAGTGAGGGGGTTGCAATGTATTTAACAGTAACAAGCTAACCATTTCATTCACTTTCCATCATAACAATCAGCACTGCACATGATGAGTGGCTGTCTTTGTTAGCCTGTCAGGAGCAGGATGTGTGTGAAACTAACTGATCATTAGTACAGTGACACAGAGAGTAGCTTTGCCATCTCACAGCACAACAGTATATAGTGTTTCTTGAGTTCTTGGCTATGGCTCCTTCCTTCCTCCTTGTCCCTGTGTGGGTTTATCCATGGCCTCTGTTTTCCTCCAGCATCCCAAAAACATAATTTAGCTGAATTTCCCCAATTTACCTGAAGGTAAGCATGCAGTGTGTGTGTGTGTGTGTGTGTGTGTGTGTGTGTGTGTGTGTGTGTGTGTGTGTGTGTGTGTGTGTGTGTGTGTGTCAGTATGTACATGCTTGCAGATATTTTGCCAGAACTGACTGTGGCCTGTTTGGGGGGGGCTGAGAACAGTGTGGTCTTTATTACTTTTTTTTTCTTAAATCACCCCTATGAAGCATGCGTAGAATGTTGCAATAGTTTGTGTAAGGGCTGTGGGCAGTGTGATCATTATTATTTTAACTTCTAAAAATCTCAGAGATGCACACAGAAGGTTACTAAAGCTTTTCTAGGGACAGTAGACAGTTTAGGAGCAGCAAGTTGGAATGCAGTCATGTGACTATTATTATTATTCTCAAAGTCTTCATGATCAAGGATCAAACAGATATATGGGTGCTTTTTTTTGAGAGATAGGTGTAAAAAGGCATGCTGTTAAATGCATCTTACAGCAACAAGTTGAACTATGTTACTGGGTTCTAATTGTTCTTTCAGTTTTGTCCTAGTCTATCATCAGAGTGGTATACAGGTGGTGATTGTCTTTTGGGGGTGGGATGAGGAGGCATGCTTTTATATATATATATATATATATATATATATATATATATATATATACATGGATTCCGATTACAAGAACGAAAGTTCACTACTTCGAACTTGTAATAGGAAGCCTCACTTCTGCGAAAGTTCACTTTAACGAAAGTGAACTTTTGCGTAAGTGCACTTCACCGAAAACACCGCAGCACAGTGGAGGACATACAAAACAAGCTATGTTCTCCACTATGGTGCGATAGTCATGGACCTTAGGGTTAGGGCACGAGTTAGGGTAAGGGGATAGTTAATAAAGCTATCCCCTTACCCTAACCCATGCCCTAACCCTAAGGTTCATGATTATCGCACCATAGTGGAGGACATTGCTATGTCCTTCACTGCGCTGCAGTCATCACGGAACTTAGGGTTAGGGCATGGGTCATGGTAAGGGGATAGTCCTACAGGCTATCCCCTTACTATGACCCGTGCCCTAACCCTAAGGTCTGTGAGTACTGCACGGAAGTTCAGTACAACACCCGTTCGTTGTACTGAACTTCGCGTAAGTGCACTTTCGATTAAGTGCACTTTTGCTCCAGTGAGCATTCCATGCACTATTTCAAATTAGTGAAAATTCAGTCTAGTGTATGGAACCTATATATATATATATATATATATATATATATATATATATATATATATATATATATATATATATATATATATATATATATATATATATATATATATATATATATATATATATATATCTTAAATAACAGCCAATTGAAGTATTTTATTGTGGCAGTTTGTGACTTCAAGCCAATCTTACACCACAGGGATACACAGAAGATGCCTATCTTTTTTGGGGGAGGAGGGAAGCAGTCACTATTCCCAGATATGATGTATGTATCTTCACATGTGTTTTACTGTGAAGTACTGTTTTGTCAAACACAACTTAATTCTTCCTTGAAAAAAAAAATAAGACTGATTTTTTTTATTTGCTCATGTTTTTTTGTTTAGATTAAAATGTACCTCAGAGTTTATACAACCTCATGGCTGCTAAGGATCCTAGTTGTCCCAAGACAGCTAATGTAATTTGATTATTTATTGCATGCTTATTACAGTGCATACCTGGATCATTAGGGATATTTCGAAAAGATTCAGAAAAAAAGCAAAGATGAATAGCAATACTGAATTTCTACCCTAGATCTTGTTTTTGTCTGTTCCATCATTGGATCAAAAGGTTGTAAAATACTTGTAAAAATGCACTTCACAGCATTTGTAACTCCATGGTTTCTAGGGGCTTACCTGTCCCCAGACCCTTGGCTTAATTTGATAATTTATTTCACAATTATTGTAATATACTTTTGGCCAGCTAGGGTGTATTGAAAGGATACAGGAAAAAGTTAAAAGAGCAATACTGAATTTCTTTGCTTAGTCATGATTTTGTTCAGGCCATCATCATTGTGTCAAAAAAGGTTAGGGAAAAGACTCTAAAATGCATCTAAAAACAGCTATAAAAAAATTAATCTGGATAATGTGAGGAGGCCATGGTGGAAGAGGGAACCGAGGGACACCAGTCGATGTTTAGCCTAGTATGCTTTTCACTGAAGGCTAGTCCAGCTTCCCAGTTTACTTCCTTTCAATGATATAATATTCATGCTGTGTGCAGAAATCTGAATTGCTGTCCATATTTGTTTTCAATCATGTATGACTGCATCATAATGACATGAAGACCAAAATGGTGTGTGTGTGTGTGTGTGTGTGTGTGTGTGTGTGTGTGTGTGTGTGTGTGTGTGTGTGTGTGTGTGTGTGTGTGTGTACGTTTTCTCCAGTCCTTGTCACTGAGCTACTCAATTCACATTTCTTCAGAAAACCACATATAAAAAGAAACAAATTTCTCACTTCCTGCCCCACTACTCCCCATCTCCTGGAGTCCTTTGTGCTGTTTGATTTGGAATGCCTGAATTAGTTTTTTCTTGGTCATTTGCAAACTTCCTACTCTCAACTTCTTCAAATATTAAAACAAAAATGCGGATCAAGACATACTGCACCAGATGCTTAAGTAACTCAGCTTATGCAGTATTATTATAAACTCCTGAATCAATGATCAAAGACAACAATCAAAGTCAAGGGAGCAGCCAGTTAAATTAATGTGACAGTTTTTCTGGCATAAAGAACGTTTAATGAAACATTTTGGAATATTAAACAACAAACCCGCACCTACTCAATCAGAATTCTCTTTGCAACAATGGCATCCAAAATTTAACATTTTTTTTATTTTGTTTCTTGCAACCAAATTCTGGTTCTCTTCCATCTAACATAGTACTGCATATTTTATTTCCCCATTTCCCATTATAAAGCATCAGCAAAGAGCAGTGTGAATATGCACAGTATTTCAGTATTAGTTGAATGCTAAATCTCTGTAGTGCTGGAAGCTAAAAGGTAAATATGTGGCATGATTTAGGAAATGTCCTGCACAGAACCTGCACTGGCAACATCTGTTTGAAATTATTTTCAAGTCCATTGTTCTTGAAAATCATTGTATTTTTTTTTTTAATTTTAGGGCAGTACTGATTATAATGCTGGCTCAAATATTACAACACAGTGTATCCATTATTCATGCCTGCAGAGAGGGTCAGCCCAGGCAGTTGTTACCAAACTGTCTAGCTGTGCAAGGGGCCAACTTGGAAAATCAAGTATTTACCTTCCAGTTACAAAGATACATTTTGTGTGTAAATATTGAGCTACACTAGATTAAACATAGTATGTAAATGGATGCTGCTTACTGTTCTTGTGCTTTTAAATTCTTTAACTCTTCATAATTATGATATTCCAAGCTTCACAGAGCTAAAGTTAAAAAACTGTCACATGCACTGTGATGCAAAGCATATCTGATGGCATTTATACATGCAGTTCATTGCCAGATAATTGCATCCTATGTGAAATAGTGAAAAACAAATACCTGCTCACAAACGTTTTAACTGCCTCTCGTGGTAGAAAGTCCATGATTTTGTCTCATATTTTTACCCTATCCTCATAAAATGTCTGATTTTCTTAATGTTCAGAAAATGCACGCTGATGCAAAACCTGCTTTTCTATTAACTTTCTAAGTGAAGTAGAATAACGTTCAAAAATTTTTATTTATTTTTGGGTATTTGTCCTCCCACCCACCCAATCCCTTATTTTTTGGCTTTGCCAAGAATTTTTCAGGCAAGTAGTTGAAAGGGATGCCTGCTCATTAAGTCAATACTGATTCCCTTCAAATGCAATAGTGAGCATTTATTTTAGAAAGGTGAATTTGTATGTGTAGGCATTGTACTCCAGTACACAGCAAAAGTCAATTGTCAGATCAAAATGTCATTGGTACATGCTGTACATGTGAATACAGGTTCAGCCACCTCAGTATCAAGAAAATGACAGCATTTAAATGCTTTATTTTTGCTTTGTTTTTGTAACGTTTATGTTAGTGACTGTTATACTGAACACAACAAACTTCCTGTAAATGAAAGCATTTCCTTTTAGACAGATGGCCCAGGCAGTATATTGGATTGTAGGCCATGGATCGGGCCCTCCTAGATTCATGGGCCTTGGGCCAAATTACCAGTACTAAAACTGCTATGGGGAATAGTGTGCAAGTCTTTAGGTAGTGCCAAATAGCAATGAGTTGTTTTTCTGACTTACCAGGAGTTCTTTTTTATATAAAGAAACTAACTTACTAGCTCACTGCAGTCAGGCTAAGTTTTTTTTTTTTTTTTTTTTTGAATTTGCAAGCAATCATTACCACTAATTACAATGAGATCAACAGTGGAAAGGACAGGCTGAAGTTCAGGAAGGGAGTACCAAGGCTGTTAATAAAGATTGAGAGTGAAACTAGACCAATGATCAGCCCCTTTAGGATAGTGTAAAATAGCTAAAAGACAGAGACAGACAAGCAAAGAGACTGGCCAAACAGGACCCAAATATGTCTGTCACAGAAATAATTCAAGAGCCAGTTAGCTGTGCCATTAGAAAAATAAAAAATGTTGGTATATCAGGCTAGTGAAGATAAGTGAGTGATTAAGTTGATCAAAGGTTGTGTCAAAGTCAGTGGAAATTGCTCCCCCGAGGTGGCTGTTTCCTACATTAATGCATACTTGTTTTAGCCCCAGGAGTTGGACAATAAAGGTGTTGTAGCCAGGCATAAATCTGTGTTTTATAAACATCTTTCCATAGGTTCAAAGGTAAGTACTAGGCTAGCTGCCCATGTAAGCCATTTTAATCCTAGCCAATGTCCAAGTAGTTTATAAAGTTTATTTTCTTGTTTATAAACTATCGTCTCAAGAGTTGGTAGTGTTCTGAAGAGAATGGATGGCTGACTAGGGAACGGGAATAATTTTTGCTGTATTCTACCAGGGACTATGTTGTAACATAAGGAAAGAGACTAATTATATATGTGATAGGCCTAGCAATAAATACATTAATCTTCCTTAAGAATATGTGACAGTAAGTGGCCTGTAGTCATTAAGAGAAGAAACTGATACAGAGGTTAACTATTTCAGGACTGAGTAGATCGAGACATTCTTTAATAAGAAGTTGGGAATGTCAAAAAGAGTTCCAGATAAGGAAAGACTCCCAATGTCTTAGAAAACTATAGAAGCAAAGTAGATCACACAGGTGATACCAACACAGGGCAAAAATCAAACTAAAAAACAAAAGCATTCCTCCTGCTCAAAAGCAACTACAAAAACAATGTATTGAAAAACAAACAGCAAGCTTTCACAAATACAAGCGCTTCTTCAGGCTATCACATCAAAGACAATAAATGGCAAACATAAATCACAGACAAACAATAAAAATCAATCATTCATTACTTTTTAATTGATCATTTTTTAAAAGAGGTTTTAAAGATATAGTGTTATTTAAATGTGGGTATTTTTCTACTGTAAATCCAGTGATCCATTTGTACTCTGCATATTCAGTTAAAGTAAAAAAATCACATCCTCTTAAATTCATTTTAATTGGTTGTAATACAGCAAACTTAAAAGGAGCATTGTTTTCCTTCCTTTAACATAAGCCTACTAACAGCATTATATTCACAATTTCTTCTTACATCAGACTGATGATGACATACTATTTCCATTAACTTCCTATTAGTTTTACCTAGATAAAACACAGTACAAACTGCACAGAGTGCAGTGTATATAACATTTTCAATGTTACAGTCTGTGGACTTAGAAAATCTTTCAACAGAAGCAGATGTGGGAATGATGGTTTCCTATAAATATAGTTGCAAAAACTACATTTATGACTTTAAAATGTCCCTTTCTTTTGACTATATCTAACATCACTCATGTTCTTTCAGTTCCTTATAGCACAGCATCTGTTTAAGTGATTGCTGTCTTTTGTAGTCAAAACAGGATTTCTGTGGAATAATTGCTTGCCTTGCTTGTGTCTCTGTATGATGTTCCTCACATCTCCTGAATGGGTGTTATATGTCAAAATATATCTCAAACTAGAAAATTACTTTTTCTAAATAAAGCATTTCCCTAAAGTTCTATTACAAAAAATAAGGCCTTCACCATTCCTCCTCTTATCTAAAGCCAATTCTTTTACTTCATCAACTTCCAGTGAAGAATAACCCCTCTCCAAAAAGTTTACAGCCATGGCATCTAACTGTTGTTGAAATAAATCATATTGCATATTCAAACAGTTGACATGCAACATCTAGCCCTGTAAAAACATGAAATTTGGATGGATGCTGTATCTATGTAAATATGAGGTTTTTTTTCTTTACAGTTTTCTTAAAAATAGATGTAGCAAGTCTGTCATTAACAGCTTTTAGTGTCTTAATAACCAAAATATCCTATAGTGTGCTCTGAGATTAGGCTCTTAAAGCCTAAGAAAATAAAACAAATGTGCTCAGATGTCCTATAGACTCATGTAACATTAATTCAGTTTCTCCCCATAACATAAAAATGTTTTCAGTGAAAGTTTTGTAAAATACAACTTTTGAACAAAAATTATTCTGACCAGTGAAAATAAATTAATCTTCCCACATATGCAACACCTAGTTAGAGGAGTTGTTTGCTACAGGAGTTCCCTTAGCAACATCTTGCATCTGTAGGTAATAATTACCATGAAAAATAAACACATTTTTGACAGCGCAATATCCAAAAGATAGCAGATGATGACCTTAATGAGTCTTACAGATTTCTCAGTCTTAGAAGATAAAAATCTTCTGATTGCCTCAAACCCATATGAGTTAGGTATCACCATAAAAAGAGAATGCACATCCAAGGTTATGATTAAATATTGGGGGTTTTCCGTGTTCTCTATATACCAGTTAAACAATTGTGCCAAAAAGTCTCCACTATCTTTGATATAGCCGGGCATCATCTGTAAATTATTTTTGAAAGTTGTCTCTAGATATACTTATAAAGTCTTGGTGAGCCAGCTTCTAGAGGAAACAGTAGGCCTCATAGCATTATTTGACATATCCTTATCTAATTTAGTTAGGCAATAATATGTGGGAATAATTGGATATGTTACACAGAAAAGAATGCATAAGTTCAAAATCAATTAAACCATCACACTGTAAATCATAAATCTTAGCATTCACATTAGAAATAATTAATTCAACATTTTTCATAAAAATACACTTTCATAGAAGTACTTAGATAATTTAACAATAAATAAATAGAATCTATATAATGCTGATAGTCTATCAAAACCAATTTACCTCCCTTATCCACACTCTTAATTACTATGTCTTTACATTCAATGTATTAAGAGTCTGTAGTTCTATAAAATTTAAATCAGAAACAGAATTCTTTTTCTTTGAAATAAAACTAAAAATATCTTCCATACTCACTTTTTCAAATGCTCCTACAACAGGATTTGGAACAGGTGTAAAAGTACTTGATTTCCTTAATGAATTAGTAAAGTCTGTTTTGGGACATAATACATTTAAATTTAATTGCCTAGTAAACAGCTGTAATTCAGTAATGGCATCCACAACATCTCCTGTCCACATCAGTACAAAAGTCAGACCTTTCTCAAGTATTGATAGCTCAATGTTGTCAAACTCCTGTGTCAAATTTATATGATAGCCTGAAGTACTTGTATGTGTGAACGCTTGGTGTTAGTTGCTTTTGAGATTTATGTCATAGAAAACTAGGATGCGGGAGGAGATAGTTATGGAGAAGAATGTTTTAAGGGTTTTTGCACTATAAAAGCATTACAGAAGGTAAGAGTTAGGTCCAGTCAACAGTTTGAATGAAAAATATGTAGAGAGACCTAAAAGATGCTTTATTTGTTACCACTATATTTTCTGGTTGGTACTTAAAATCTGTTGTTTGTTTTTGCAGTAAAATGATTTTTTCAAGATTCATAGCCCTTTTGACAGAACATCTTAGGGAAGGAAGATATCATGGTGAGAATGGAGGCAGGTGGTTTCCCATGTAGATCCATCCCTGATACTGGATATAATTAGTTGTTTTATGTAGTGTTAAGTGAAGATCAGGGTAGATCTCTTAATATTTATTTACTAGGGTAAATCAAGTGTGATGCAGGGAAAACATTCATAAGGATAAGTGCTGTATTTATAGAGGAGATGCCGTACACAAAGGACCATTCAACCTGATTTACAGAAGTTACAAAGATCTTTAAAGTTGGGAAAGGAGTGCTTAACAATGATAGCAAGTTGGACTTTCATTTTTTAAAGGACATCAAAAGACATATTGCCAGCTATACATTCCTAAATAAAAACATACCACAAAATACATTAGTGGTTTCTGGGATAAGATGATGTGACGTGTGAGATACTCTCCATTCTGATAATAAACTAAGATATTATATCTAAAGGTATATAGTAACTTAATTATTTAATTACGGCTAATTCATGTATCTAAAAAAGGAGCTTTAATAGATGATCCATATATCATACTATGTGAGCCAAAGACCCAGGTCATTGGTGGTTTTGATCAGGTGGGGTTGGGTTTCTTTAGTCCCATTTGCTAACATAAACAGGGTGGAACCTCAAAGTTAGCTTTATTTGTTCAGACAGTTTGTGCAGGATCTTGGAGCAGAGCCAACAAAGAAAAACACACAGTATTTACAACTTTTAGATCTTAGTTCATAACATTACCTTCTGGCTTGGTCTTATTGTACAAATCGGAAATATTCATAGATCATTATTAGCAATAGCAGATCTGGCTTACTATGAATTTTGTGTTCCATTTTCCCTAGAACCTCTGAGCAGTGTTTCCTCACTCGAAGTGCACTTCGACCTTCTGGACCTAACAGAGCTAACAGATATGTCTGACCAGGAGTTAGCAGAAGTTTTTGCTGATTCAGATGATGAGAACACCCAGTCAGAAACTGCACCAGGTCAGTATCTTATCTTTATCTTTAGTTTAATTTGTTTGCGCTGCAATTGAAAGACAGATTGATTTTCTTTTTGACTGTCTGTTGTACATCCAAACATGCTGGATGGATGCAGCGATCTCACTATTGCAAATGAAAAGCTAGTTATAAGAGTAGAGGTATTTAGTTAAATGTTGCTATTCTGGAAATGGGTAATGAATCCGACATGTTTTAATCTATGACTTAGGAACAGAAGAAAAAAGTTGTTCAAACAAATCACAACTTAAAAATTATTTGAAATCAGGTAGCCATGTGCAGGTGCAGCTATTGTTTGGTAGGTACTTCATATTTATTCATAAACTATATTTATTTATACAGATATAGATATAAACACAGATATAAATATAGACATAGATACAGATATAGATATCTTTTGTTGACAGGTTATTCCCACAAGCTAGTGGTCACTCTTCAGGGGATATCTGACATGGTATTAAAATTATAGACACTGATATAAAATAATAATGTAGAATGAAGTACAAGCATCCTAATGTGATCCTCATTATCAGTCACCCACTTTGTGGGTATGTTCTTCAGTGGTTCATTCCTAAATGTCTGTGTATGATGGAGAGGATTCATTGTTTGAGTTGAGTACCACTCCTTCCTATACTCCCTCTTCCCCCTTTCAAAGCAAGTTATAACTTTTCAAATTCAGGTTGCCTGGGTCATGTTCAGAACTTTATTCCTGTACACTGCTGTTCTGCTAGATTGTCAAAATCATAGCAATCAGGAATTGATTGATAAGTTTTCAGGGCTGTGTTTTTTGCACAGACTAGATGATCTAACTTTGTTGAGGTACTTCTTAGTTTTTTTTGTGTGATTAACAAAAAACATTGGATTCTTATTCTTTTGAAAAAAAAAATTTATGTCAAATGTTACCTCGCGATGTCAATTCACATATATGCAACTGTGAATGGGATTTTGATTTCATCTTGTGTCTACACTGAAGAAGGCTTTTGCTGCAACCAGTCTGTAGCATTTTGTCCGTAGTTTTTACAATAAATAGTTATTGGTGGTTCATCTATGTTGTGCTGGCCATTTTTGTGTTGTGTCTTTTGGTACATTTTTGGCTTTGCACTCTTGCTGTATGTGCGTACTGCTGCTGTGCGTTTTCATGTAGAACTCCCAGAGAAAAGTTGCTATGCTCCTTTTTAAAACAATTGTATTTTTTTCTCTTTTTGTGAAAGTCTATGTCTTCATTCAGTTGTTGCTGGTGTGATTCTTTGCTGACATGCTGAAGGCGATATTTAGTTAAAAAAATGATTTTATTTGATAAGTGGAGATGCTGTCCTACAAACAACTATCATGAAAGCCGTTCCTTTTACTCATTGTTTTACATACTTAATGTGTTCTATTAACTAGTGAAATAAACCACACTAAACTAAGAAGAAACTTAGAGTAAAATGAACTGGCTAAATGTTAGTAGTAGCACCACAGTATCTGTGCTGGCATTAGAAAACTGGCATTTTTTATATACACCTTTGGCACCATGGCATTATTACTTTTTCTCTTTTTGACAAACTGAAATAGATTTGTACAATTTCAGAAGCATATTCTGTTGGTTTTCCTTTTTTCGTCTGGTTTGTTTTTGGTAAAAGAAGTGAACTGTTTTTGAGGTTGCCTTCCAGTACTAGCTACCAGCTGTTGGTTTTCCTTTTTTCGTCTGGTTTGTTTTTGGTTTCTTCGCCTTGTTTGTATGTTACAATAAATATCAGGACCTCAGAAATGTGTTTTTATTTGAATCAAATATAGCATACACTTTGCTCAGATCCTGATCTTTATGATTGGCAGTATATTCAAATTTTTATTGCTGTTGAAACAACATTATGCAATTATCCAGTTGTAGAAAGTATTTATGGAGTGCACTACAATCATAATCTTTTTGATTCATAATTAAGAGAAAGGTGACAGGTAACATAAATGGCCTGATTGCTTATATTCTGTCACATCTAAGAGCATGGAATATCTTCTGTCTCCATTATGTAACAACTAACAGATGTCCCTACTGTAAAAGGTATGTAGCTACATACCTCTAGATGTCACGTTTGTACTGGTGCTTACTGACTGCAAGAGTGGTCACCTATTTTTTTTTTTTTTTTATTTGAAGTGTGCATGTTTATCTTTTAAAATGTAATAGTGCAATAAGGATATATTTCTGATGCTGCCTCTATTTAACACCAGTATTTTACATGCCATGCCTGTCTAGAATGTAAATTTATACATCACATCACATCATGCCCCACCCAACACCCCCAAGGGGATGAATTTACACTTACGTTATGATTTTTAGTGGTTCAGGGCTATGATTTTGAAATCTCAGTGGTTGAGATGTATGCATACAAGTCAGAAGTAAGTTTAAATGCAGTAACAACTAGCCATGACATAATTCATTTACTAAGTGGTTGGTTGATTAATTTCTCAAAAGCTACTTCAAAAGTATGGATTTGATTTCTGCATGTTGTTTTATTAATAGTAGATTGATTTATGATAATACCGTTACTACATTATTTCTGCAACTTGGAGATTGATAGAGACTTCTCATTGTAACATTTGGTAATGTCTGTTATGTACTTCACAGATAAAGATTCTAGTTGTCTACTGATATACTATGTTCTTCATCTGTAAATATGTTGTAAGTAATTGTTATGTTAAATTGTTAATCGCTATGTAATCCAATGTAACTACTGTCTGTTTATTTTAACTGTGGAGCTTTTCTCCCCGGGCCTCCGCTGAAAATGGACCTACATCCAGTCGGACACTCACGGTCAACAAATTTAAATAAATAAAAATAATAATAAATCTTCTTTATCTGCTTTCTGATAATTAAAAAAAAGGAAGTGTCTTAGCCTCCCTTGTTTATTTGAAGGGAACTAAACATAACAAAATTAGCATACCTTCTACAATACTCATATTTTTTGGCATAGTAATTGGGTTCCATTTTTAAGTTAGTCAACTTTGAGGAAGAACATTTTAAAACTGTCTTAGATCTTATTTTTGTACCGAAGAAAAGTCTGATTTTTTCCCCTAACATCTTTAAGGCTTCTTAGATTAGATTCATAGATTCATAGATTAGTACTAGGCTAGCTGCCCTTTTGAGCCATTTGAAGCCTAGCCAGTTACCCCTATAGACAAAGCACCTGATTACTTGACTGTTTTTATTGATGGCTGATTTGTCTCTGTTCATAGGGCTCACATGACCTTTCTAAGGACCAAAATGTATTTTTGATTAAGAAGGGATAGCATGACAGCCACTAATGTGGCTTATGTTGATTTATCTTATGTCTAAAGAAAGGACTTTATTTGGTCATCTAAAAAAGCTATGGATAACATTCAAAGACCTTGCTGTGGACTTCCCATTCATGAAGAAAAGCATAACAATATTTGATCTGAATTTGCTGCTGAAATTTAAGAACCTTATTACTTAATCACCCCCCCCAAAAAAAAAAAAGATTTTCAAAGGGTAAGTTCACCAATGTCTACTTTTAGAATTCATGAGGTAATTAGTGCCCTCCTGTTTTATTTCTAACAGAATAGTTATTAGATGATACTTGATTTCCTGAAAAAAAATCAAATCTCCAAAAGTCTCTTACAGTTTTTAACAATCAAGGGCTGTTCTGCTTCAGGAAAAGCCTAACCCATCAGGGGTTACTGATTTTAGGCCCACATGCTTTCTGTATGTGCCATCTAAGGAAAATCCTTGAAAGACTGGTTTATATACAGCTGCTTAAATAAATAGACCCTCCATCATTTTCCCCCAACGGCATGGGTTTAGGACTGCTTTAATCATAATAATAGCACTGTTCTTTATCACCAATCAGGTATATATCAATACAGAGAAAGATCTTCAAAATGGAGCCCTGCTCCCTAGACCAATGAGTTCCAAAGAGTAGCACTGGAGCACATTTTTCATTGTGGAGGAACTGAAGGGTGTATATTGATTAGTGATATCACAACCTTATATTTTAACATTTCTAATATAATTTATTGAAAAACTTGAGCATATTTATTGACTGTAATTAAGGACAAATGCATTCAATTTATTTAAAAATATATGCATATCTACAGCTCCCTTGCATTTTCTCTGCCTAACACTTGAACATTTTAAAGGAGTTGAAGCTGTGATTTTTGGCGTCATGCTCAAAAAAGTATTCCCTGTCATTGTCCTAGACCTTAAATGTTATTTTGAAACTGTGGGCCATGGCCTGTTGTTAAGGAGGTTATCGGTCTCTAGCCTTAGTGAAGAAGTGGTATGGTGGTTTTTATCTAATCTCAGTGGCAGATCTGTTACAATTCACCAAAGTCCTAATGTCTCAGGCTCAGTCCTTCACCCCCTCATATTATATTATTTATTAACAATCTGTCTTTTAACATTCCAAACTTCAGTCTTACTCTGTAATAAAGTTGCTGAGGTCGGCTTTCTTTTGCTAAAACATTGATGGAAGAACTACAGAAATACTTTGCTCTTGTCTAGACCTGACTCCTTGCTAATAAATTGACTACTAATTCCAGCAAATTTACAGCCATGTTTTTGGAACCCCAAGAAAGGCCTTCGATTCTACTTAGAATCATCATTGAAATTCTCTAGATGCCATGACTGAAGAGAGTGAACTGCAGAAGTAGTGCAGCATTTCTTCACATTGCTGATGAGCTTGAGTATATTTGATAAAACCTTCAGAGTATTAGAGCTCATCACCAAGGTTTTGTGTACAGTTTGGTGACACATGATGTAATGGATTATTTTGTTGATACTTAAACGATGTAAATGTTGAGTGAGCTTGGGGTTAATCTGGGAAAAGTCTGTAAAAAGGCATGTGGGCAACAGATCACAAAACACATCATGACAGTAAGCCACAAGGCCAGAGGCACACAGAAGACTTTTTATGACATAAAATATAGGTGATTTCATTAATAAAAGCAATAAAAAGAGAGGGCCTTATGATATACCCATAGTCATAGTTGTCAGAGTTTTTGTGAGTGGTTTTAAACTTTGCCTGCCATTTAAAATGTGTTAGACTATTACAATGCTTGGAGAATGCAGAGGAATGGCTACCTTTCCAGAAGATATGACTGATTTACAAGCGGAAAGGCCTCATTTGAGTTCATAAACGCATCTTTTTGAATGTCACTGTCCATTTCCTGTACAGTATCATCCATTATGTTATGAAGGGTATTGTGATCCTTTTTTTCTGAAACAGTTCTAGAAAATGTTCAATCAGGCATTCTCACTGAGACAAGAATGAGATGAATGGCAAGATACTTCTCAAGTAATTTCCACAATTGCAGATAGAAGTTTTGTGGCCGCATCTTCAAGAGACTGGAAAATGAAGTACATTGAAATACAAATATGCACAAATCTAGAATTTTCAGGAGATGGGAGACAAGATTACAGAGTCTACATGCCATGTGATTCATTTTAATGTATGACAAAAATTACAGTATATATTTTTGGTGTCTGCACTTTCTGTACACATGCCACTGACTACTCCCACCCACCAAAAAAAAAAAATCATGCTTTCTTAGTAAGGCTGGTTCACCTCATCCAGTTGTTTCCTTTCATGGAAGGGTCTTCCTTGTCAGGATTGAATGACTTTGTGGTAAATATCCCAAATAAGACCAGTGTCATCATATTGCAAGTACTAGAATTTTCTTTTATGTACCACCCTAACTCCCCATGGCCACACATCTGCAGTATACAGAGTGAGTTTGATGGAGTAATTCCTTGCATTGCTTGTCATGCGTGAGATTGTAAGCAACCTTCTCTCAAATATCTGAAGTTTAAAACTAGCCTCTGTAAGAAGGTGAGCACAAAGCAGAAGAGCCACACCTCCATGAGAAAGAGGAAGAAGATCTGGCCTATTAGCACTTGAGTTACTAATCAAGTCATGGTACTGGTAGTGCCAGTGGCATACAGGAATAAAGTGCTGACTATGGCCCATGCAACCAATACTCAATTAATGGCACTAAGGTCTTTGATGGCATTGGCATGGGAGGATGTATGTGCCCATCATGGGGTGGAGGGCAGGGCAGAGCAGGACATGCATAACTACCATTCCTAGAAGGAGGAGTAACATTGCAGTTGGCATCCGGATGGCAGGCTTTCAGCTCATGAAGCCATCACCTTGCTGTAGCACTCATTGGGGGAGGGTACTATGAGTCCTCATGGGGATGCTGGCAGCTAATCCTACTACCCAGAGCAGGGCTGGGGGCATACACAATTGCTGTCATTCCTGGGATGGCAGTGACAGCACAGACTTTATGATGTCTGTGTGAATCAGTAGTGTAGCAAAGGTGGGGCAGAGGAGACAGTTGCCCTTAGCACAAAGTATTAAGGGGAGTGATCTTGAAAATAATTTCCTGCATTCCTTCTGTACAGATATTTCTGAATCAGGGTTTCAATTATTTCCAGAAGGTCAACTAAAAGCTACACTAGCTATAATCTAAAATCACAATCCCACAATACTTTCTCCTTACTGACCCAAGGAATAGATTTCACAGTACTGACTATGTTTTTTAGCACTAATCTCCATTCAGGAAGCCCTCCAACTAAAGATACAATCACTTCCTACTAAGCCTTTTGTAACCATCTAAAGCAACATTGTAATCATGAAGCCTCCTGCAAGTGCTACACAACAGGTAACATTACACAAACCTGATCCATCCTTCTGGGCTCTCATTTTCTCCATAACGTATTCTGTTATTCTACCCATGTAATCTGCCCTCTACCCCCTTTTCATATTTTTCTCATATTCCTCACTCTGCCTTAACATTTTCTTCTCTTGTAACTTCCCTCACCCATATAGCTAATTGCATACACTGTATATATTGAATGCTTACTATGTATGCCAAATTTTGATCCAGTTATGCAACTTGCCCGATAGTTCAAATGCTGATAGTGTTGGGTTTTTTTAGTTACAGCATGGATAGCTTTCCTGTAAAACTTGCTTCACTGTTCATCACTAAGCCTGAAAATGTTCCACTTGGATCAGTGTTCCACCCCTTGTTAATTAATGAAAATTAAGAAGGAATAATTTATTTAAACTTACAAAATCGTTTCACTGACACTATTCTTGGTAACATCAACGCATGCAAATTTTAGAATATATATATATATATATATATATATATATATATATATATATATATATATATATATATATATTGTGTGTGTGTGTGTATGTATGTGTGTGTGTTAATTGTTTCTGTCTAAGGATTGGTTGGGATGGATTTAAATAACAGGAAATGTAATGATTGTTTGTCTGATGAAGCAGCCTTTGGCTGCGAAAGCGCTCACCTGTCCTTTCTTGGAATATCTTTTTATGGTTTTATTTGCTGTGGTCTGGTCCCTCCATCTATTTTCCTTTGCATTATTTGTATTTCTGGGGGACCAGTTTACCCACATCACTATCTTATATTTTTGGGATTTTATATATATATATATATATATATATATATATATATATATATATATACACACAGTAAACTTCAGACACAGTATATAACAGGAATACTCACCTCATGTAATGGCTTGTGAATGTACCTTTAATTTTTGCTTTTATTTGTGCAGTATGGCCCTGACCACATTGATGTTTAATTATTTGGCCATATCTGGTAGAAGTAGAAGCACTCCCAATGACAGGAGTCTGGATAACAGAAGGCATAACTTTTTTTACTGACAGACAAATAATATCTGGATGTTATACAGCAGTCACATAATTCATGGAAACTATACCAGGATGTAACACAGATGGCTATGCAATCAAAAGGAAAACTAAGAAGGATAGATGATGAAGGGAATTACTGTTAGGACTACGAAATGGCTAAATACAAAAGAGAAGAGAAGAGTAAAAGATGAAGAATTCATGGCAAACCAATGAATAAAACAACCTCAGATCCACAAACATCACAAAACAAAACTATAAAAATAGAAAGCTGCAAACAGCAAAACCCAGCATTTTCATTTCCAGAAATAATAAAGCTAGTAAACACATACAATGCTAGAAATATATAAACTAAAACAAACACTCCATATTTTTGGGAGCAATTCCACTTGCATCCCTCGTACTGCTCAACTTTAATGTACTAACTCCAGGGTGACAAAGCTGTGAGGAAAGGAGAGATACACCAAAGGGGCTAACATCATCCTGCATCTCTATAATTTTCAACCTCTTAGCGCAAGACATCTGGACAAAGCCTAAAATAATAAGGGGGACAAAGGTCCAAAAATAATGACAGATTTTAAATATTGCTCTTAGAAAGTTGCAAAAATAACAGGATTTGTGTTAGCATACATTTTCTGAAGGATATGAAGTCTGAAACTTAGTCGTATGTCATTATTTAGCCACTTCAATCTTCAGTGATTTGCCAGAAAACCACAAATTTTATGTGGAGCAGACCAAAAATATGAGGCAAAAAATCTGGACATTTTGTGAAAATCTGGACTGTTGAGAGTATGTTTATGTCATTTATTCCACTCTGAAACTGTCGGGCACTATTAATCAAATATCCTTTATTTTTCCACGCAATAATTTTGATATTTCTAATGCAATGTAGATCATGAGAGTCTTTATGGACTCACATTCATAGACAATATATTTAAAAAGCAGCATTACAAGAATTTACATAGCTGTTTTTACAGTTCCACTTGAAACCATCGAATGTTCAGAACAACGAAGTTCTGATCATCGAGACCAGAACATCGAAGGTTCAAAGTGGACCACACAAAAAGAAACTGTTTTTACACATTACATCATCTTTCATGCAACACAGTAGTGACATTTCTTCATTGTTAGTCATAAAAATCTCTGTTACTGTTAAGAACTAGCAACCAGTCCTAGATATACACAAGATCACTCTGTTACCACTAAACAAGTCAGTCTAAACAGTGAAATACCAAAACACACTTTGATATTACTGACAACAATAACATATCTTCCACTAACTTGTCAACTATTACCAACAATGATAATTAAGCCTCCCTTTTACCTCACACACCCAAGAAGAGGTAATATTTACCTTAAAGATAAGACTGCAACTCAGTCTGTTGGTGTGTTGTGGAGTACTTTACAGGAGCCCACCCACCCATTCCCCCATTCAAGGGGGAGGAACTGGACAATAAATTATAACTTTTATTTTTAGTGCATCAGGAAGGAAGGAAGAGGTATTGCTGGTTGCTCTCAATATACTGGTTTGGAGCATACTGGCATTCAACCAACGTCAGGATTAGTCATTGTGCCCTACCAAGGATGTGTCTGAGGGATGTAATGTTGAAATCCACACTGAAAGATATAATTTCACATATGGATTCATCTGCTGGATTGCATACAGAATCACATATTTAGAAACTGTTAGCCATTTGGAGACAAGTGACCGCTAGACACTATGGCTCACAATATATAAAGTCATACAGTCTAGTAACATAAGAGAAAGAGTGCTGGAATTTACTGGCTAGCTTATAAAAAAAATAAGGCAAGAATGAAAAATAAACTACTAAATGGCCAAAAATGATATGAAGGTAAATAATTTAGAAACATGTTGTTTTGCCACTAAGCGGCAGTGGATGCTTGTGTGAATAGCATTATACAAAGCAAAAGAAACTAAAACATGAATTGGTCTCTAAAGGGTTCCCAAAGGAGATTAAATAGAAAATGACAGCATTCTGAGATCATAAATGTTACAGTAGAATTATGACAGAGCTTTTCACCAACTCAAATAAAAGCAAAGAATGCCAGCGTCATTGTGAAGAAGGCTAAAACTTTTTATAGGTATATTACTGAACAGAAGAAAGATGAATGACGTGATAATGGGAGAAAGCCATACTTGTTTTTGTTCAGTACTTATTAAATACAAGGAAGGCTGTACTTCAGCCAAAACAACTGAGGTACTAAGTGGCCCCAGAGCACAGGGGGATAAAATTCTTACTGCGACCCAAACATCCCTGGTTTGATTACCAACACTGAAGGGGCCACAGAGGAGGAAGGGAGTGAGTGGCTGATGTCAGCTTGTCCATCTTGAGGGAGAGAAGCTGATTACTCTAGTCTTAACAGTGGCATTAAGAGCCTGGAGAGCTTCTGGTTGTAAAAGTGTTGTGCCAGTTTATTAGGAGGGTGTACTTGGGCACAAGGACTCATGCACCTCCTGAAAGCAGCAATTGTGGAGTTGCAAAGGCTACTGTGGGGTAGCGGGAGGATCAGACACACTCCCTGACAGCATTATGATGCTGCAACAGCATCCTTGATCTCCTCACAAGTACCTGACATGGATCAGGTTGAGAATGGAGAAGCTAAGTTGAGTCTGGTACACCTGATGAACAAAGAGAGGAGCTGGTGAACAGTTGGGTGTAGGAGGAAAAATGCAACAGAGGTAGTCTATATAAAGGAGCTGATGCCAGTATGTTCATAGAAGACAAGTCATGAATCGCTCCTTAAGACTAGACCTTCTTGAACAAATGAGCAAAGCAACTGGACCTAACAAAATTCATTACATACTTTAGAAGAAATAAGAGATGTTTAGTTGGCACACCAGAACAGGCTGAAATCAAGCTCAAAATGGAAACAGAAACAACTCTCTTCAGAGACTTTTCATATTTAAAGCTATGTCTAAAAACATATTTAAGTATACTGTAAAAATGTATACAACATTAAAAAAACAGATTTGCTTAGGGACTGTTGCATCACTTAAACAAATCAAAGGTGAATTTTATTCATACTTTGTTGACCAGTTTATCCCACCAAACTAAGCTAGCAGCCTGGGAAAATCCAAGGTGGTATTTATGTTGACCAGGGGAAATTTAGCCATGACCACAGGGATATTTCCCTTCTCTTTTTTGATAAGTGTGGTGGGATCTTTTACAGCGATCTGAGCTGCCACCAACTCAGGGAGATTGGACCTCAGTTTGATTTCTCATCCAAAGGATGGCACACTCAGGAGCTCAACAAACTCTAATAATGTAATGGGAAAAAAAATGAATCAATTCACCTGAAATGGGAATAGAATGCATAGCCTTCTGCTCTTCTAGCACCAAAGGCAAACATGCTATCTTTTGAGCCACTGACACTTTCAGTGAGGGTACACAGCCCTGTTTTATTGAATGATGATAGTGGAATTTTTTGAGACTGCTCACTACTGACAGAATTTTCTTTTGCTACAAATGTAGCTTGTTCAAGAATTTATTTTGTAAGTCTGAATTCTTCCTGGTGGAAGAATTTACTGTAGTACTACTGCTACACCATGGAGAGTGAGACCACACATCCAATTTACATTCAGATTCATAACTATTAATATGCTTCAGTACAAGCTCCATAACAATATAAACATCGCCTACACTAAGAACATTCAATAAATCCAAGGAAGAGGAACAGAGGAACAGAGGATCCTAACATGGATGTATGGGACCAGGGCTAAGTACATCAAGGCTATCATTTTATAAAGGTGATATAAGACCATACAGGTAACAAGTGCAGACACTACAGGACCACAGTAGTATGAAGGTAACTTCAGGTCAGGCTTCACATCTATTTATTTATTGATTTATTAAAACAGTGAACAGAGCCATTCTTGTTGTTATAGCAGAAAACAATATCTGATCATAGCTGGCTCTGTGGCAGACAGAGATAAAGCCCTGATTGCAACCGAGGTATCCCATGTTTTGCTACTGGCTCAGGTACTGGAAGAAATGTGTGAGAAAAGGTATGATTTGATCAGTTTATGCCAGCTTGCCCTTCCTGGTTGGAAAGAGCTTTTGCTTGCTTGTAACTCAATTGCTTGTACACAAAAAGAGGCTTGCATGACATACTCATAGCCAGAAAGATTCCTGTCTGACACAGGGGTGAAGTTAGATCTGTAGAACAAATACCTCAATAGTCTAGACACAGCATAATGTGGGTTCCTAATTCAGGGAAGTGGTTGGCTATATAGTTCTGCAGCTTGGAAAGACAATATATAACGCACAGCCTGGGGTATGTTAGACCTACCTGGCCAGCGGAATGAGGGTGCCCTTCCTCTACAAGAGTGTAGGCAGAGACACGAAATATCCTCATAGATGCCTGGATGACACCTCTAGATGTCTCTCAGCTCCATACTGGGAATAATTGGTAATATTTGTAAAAAGTATACTTTCAGGCCATTACAGCTCAAGTCCCACTGAAGAAACTTAATGGTCAGCAGGGACTGTGGCAAAATTACCTAGAAATTAAAGACAAAATTTTGATCACAGATCTGAGTCAGATCAAGCTTCATGAGCATGGAATATTTGTTGTAAAACCTACCATACAAGGGTGGATAGTAGTAGTACAATATATCTGTAGAACAATTTGTATAACTAATTCAAGAACACATGAAATGAGAATGTGATCCCATAGTAGTAAGGCTCCACCAAGTTAAGGGCTCAGTAATTAGGTGGACATTTATGCTGAATGGAACTGCAATTGCATTGCACAAAATCTTGACTGACAACTGATGAGTCGCAGAGTCCCAACCATCACAAAGTACATTCACATCAAAGGACTGGAAAATACATTAACAGTGTTTCTTCTTTTTGTGGTGCTAAGTTTATATGATACATCTGTTCACAGTTGTAATGCTATACTACGAGACTGAAGTAGAGTTATAACAACAGGCTATATGAATGATTTTTTTGTTCTACTACTTTTTTAATAAGCTCACCACTTGCTTTAATCAAGCATGCTTTTAAACACAGTATAAATCCACTAGACAGCTGTCTGATGACCCTCTGTTCATGTGAGTCATTGCCAAAG
Source organism: Protopterus annectens (assembly GCF_019279795.1). Taxonomy (NCBI): domain Eukaryota; kingdom Metazoa; phylum Chordata; order Ceratodontiformes; family Protopteridae; genus Protopterus; species Protopterus annectens. The sequence goes on along the minus strand of NC_056742.1, from coordinate 114,882,255 downwards.
AAACTGTACTGAAGCAGCTAAGTCATTTGGGAAGCTGCACTAATCATGCTCCTGGAACTTACTACCCCACCCCCACCACCACCACCATCACTAAACAAATAAATAAATAAAACATAAAAGTATAGTTCTTTAAACAGAAAATGGACCTTTTCTTATCTTCTGTACTTTTAGGCCACTACAGATGTCACTAACTAATTTCCAGAATGGTGTAAAATATAATGGCCTGACATTAGTTAATTTACTTGTTGTCCTTGTTCCATACAATGTTGGATATAAAGCCCTTCTATAAACCATAGTATTACTGATGCAGTGCTTGATGCTGCATCCCATTTCTACAGTCAAAATATTTATAATGCATTTAAATGATTCAGTAAAAAAGTCATGCATAGTATATCCTATTGATGTTCTTTCACTGGTACCTTTATATTAGCATTTCATATGATCCATCCCTCGTTTACAACCAGGTATTGACAAAAGCTTATAAATAATCAGGGCTCTTGACAGTGATGGTCAGCATTATTTCATACTAGTTGTTAAGGAAATTCAGTGTTTCGTTTAATAGCATTACACAAGCATGTGACTTTTGCCAAAAAACATATAGAGGCTCTAGTCAAATAAGAAATGTCTGGCAGCAGTGACATTTTAGAAACATCAGCAAGGCAGTGCATCATGGAATGTTAAATTAGCACAACACATAAACATTGCAGCTGACAAACTGTTGGACCAGACAACATTTTGCTTAGTTTAAGGAAAAACATAAGTCCAATATGGTACAAATACGATAAAGAAAAAAGGCAGGATTCACAAGTATCATCCATCATTCCACAGGGATGATGCAAAGTACATAATACATCTTAACTCCTTGGACTAGTAGCTGCGTATATTACTGTGTACCTGGAGTAGTCCAAGTATGAACTGGTGTACAAATGAGGTCACTCAGCAAATTCTGATAGTCACAAATGTGTGAACCATAGGGTATTGTGTATATTACAGCCTGGCATTATAAGACTGCACCTGTAGCCCACCCATATGAAATCCTAAGCAGAGGTATCTGTGATGCTGATGTACCCAGCAAAAGCAAAATGTGTACAAGTGATACAATGGCCTAAATAATACTTTTATTATATTATTTCCAAGATGGCTGCACACTGATTAACAGGTTAATTTTAGCTCTCACAGTGTGAAAAAAGAAACTGAGAGATAGTGTCAAGTAAATGTGCTTAAAGTTTATTAAAATAAATGATACACTGAAAAAATTATATCAAATAAAATAAAAAAACAGAAAAAATTTGAAAAAGCTTTAAACAGCTATTCAGATGAATTGATAAAAGTGCAGCACTCAGAGGATGAAATGAAGAAAACACTGGCTAAGTGTGAGACTACTCAAGAGCTGTTTCAAAAAATTGTAGAGTTACAGGACAGAGCACACATTGAAAATCTGAAATTTTCTGCTGTGCTAGAGAAACTGGAAGGAACAGACTGTATTAATTTTATGAAACCACAGATTAAGCAGCTGGACTGGTATTCCACAGTAGGATTTGTTAATTGAAAGGGCACATCATGTGTATGCTCCAAACCTGGCCATGAGAAAGCAGTCAAGACCTGAATTTATGAAGGATATGAAGTCTGAAACATAGTTGTATGTCATTATTTAGCCACTTCAATCTTCAGTGATTTGCCAGAAAAACAGAAATTTTGTGTGGAACCGACCATAAATATGAGGCAAAAATCTGGACTAAAGATGGAATCATGCCAGTAGAAATAACTGATTTCTCACAAAACTGTGACAGAAGGGCAACGTATTAAATTTGGAGGCATTAGAGTATTTGCAGAAAATAATTATTCACTCTACACCAGGCAAAAGAGAAGCAGATTTAATCCCAACAATCATGGACTGTTGAAAAGCAGGTGTAAGATCTAAGCTGCTGTTCCCAGCTATCTTCAGAATGTTTTTCCTAGAGGATCAATGTCTTTTTTATGCAGAACAGGCTAAGGAGGAAATTCAAAAGTTTGTCCAAGAAAAGGTGAGCCATTAAATGGAAAGGACCTTACTTCTCCTTCTAATAATAAAGCTCATAGAGAGACTTTTCAGTGAAACTCTTTCCATGTTGAAAAGGAAAATGCTTCAGATACAGAAAAAAGCATAGGAATTGACTAGAAGAATTACAAGACACTTGGACTTGAAGTGGAGTCTGAGATTGGGAGATGGACATGAACAGGAAGAAGACCAGCAGTACTGCAATTAATGAATAAATGTGAGATTATAAAGCATCCATCACACTTGTGAAACATAGCTTTACACAAAAAAGTGGCTGAGAAAGATTGGACTTTTGTTGGCTTTGTTAAACTTGTGGGGAACTGAAAAGCATATACCCCACTTCATGTTATTAATATTTGGAAGGAAACTACAAGGAAAAAAGAAAGTAACTGTAAGTAAAACAATTTCTGCTCCTAACAGTATTTGTATACAACATAAAATTATATAAATTGCATGTTATATAGTGAAGTATTTTCAGTGACTGTGTAATAAAGATACTAAAGTAAAAAAAATGTTTTAAGTAAATGTAGACATTACAATATAAAAGGAGAAGAAAGGCTGGACAAAAGCATGTTTAGCCAGTCTTATACAGACTGCTCAGAGGTGACCTGTGTCTGGCATACAAGGCCATCTCAGACCCAGACTTGATGGAGTTGCAGCATATCCATAAGTCAAACTTCACTCACGCAACCCACATGCAATGCCTCAATCTGGTCTGTGACATTAATAGAACTTGTTGACAGGATAGATTTGGGTTACAAAGACTCCCCCATCTGTAGAATAGACTCCCTCTCCATGTCAAGCAGAGTACCTCACTAGCCCTCTTTAACAGGAACCTGGAGGCTTGAATGGGAAACCTAAAATACACTCCTTGGATTCCACCTATGTCCCTGCTGGACAGGAGAAACAGGTGCTGACTTTGTGGGAACATGGGCAAAATTCTTGGCTAGGCTTAGAAAGACCTCTGGGCCAATAGCCTAGTATCATCCTATGAACCTATTTAGGTTAATATATGCTGCAACCATGGTCTGTTTAGGTGGGGGATGGAGTATAAAAGTGCACTGATTATAATATATGAAGATTTGAGGTGTTTTCTTTTACTTTTGCATAGATGAATGTCTAGATTTATGCTCTTGGCTTAATCTAATGATATTTTGTGTGTGTGTGTGTGTGTGTGTGTGTGTGTGTGTGTGTGTGTGTGTGTGTGTGTGTGTGTGTGTGTGTGTATCTGTGTGTGTGTGTAATCAAGTGGGCTTTAAAATAACAGAACATTGTTAAAGTATTGATAAGTTTTCTTTTAGCAAATAAATCTTCAGTGTAAGTTGGTAAGTCTGCAGCTGAGGACAGCTGTACATTCTGTTCTTACGTTTCCATGGAGACAAGCTGATTACAGATGAAAGCAATAAATCTCAAGAGGTCTGGCATTGTCTGCTGAGTGAAATGTATAATTAAAAGGTACAAGGGCAAGCAGCTTTGTAAAATATAAAGTTTGAAATTATTGGAAGTGAATAAGAGATAGCAGCTTTTCTGTTGCCTAAGTACTTCATTGTGTTTACTAGAACAGTGTATAATTTACTTTTATTTAAAGACAGCCAGTGTAATTTTTCTTAAGGCTAAATGTTAGTGTATTCTGAAAACATACAAGCTGATTTTCAAATCTGAAAAGGGAATAAAGACAAGACAAGAACATACACCAAATACTATAAGTAGGAGCACAGGCTGCAACATGTACCTTAGCATGGATAACCTTCATTCTAGATTAGCTAATGTCTGTGGGGTGCAACTGTCAATTTGGGACAATTATTCCTACCAGTAGGGTTAAACTTCATTATTTGAAAATGCACATAGTTTTGTATGTTTGCTTTAAGTTAATAGGTTCTGAGGGATGTCTGGTTTCTTGTTTGAGGGTCTTCATTAAAACAAAAATCTTGTAAAATGTGATATATGTTCAAATGGAGATGACAAGAAACAACTGTATAAAGGATCAACATTAATGGGTGCATGTAACACAAAAGCTGGAAATAAACATTTTAAAAGTAGTCATACAAAACAGATGTGAATAATAACTTCTTATCATAATGGCTACACTATCCATATTATTTTGGAATGTGAATGGCTTCACAGGTACAGACTAAAAGGTAAAGTATTGAGTCATACTAAGAAATGTATTGTGCAAATAGCAATTCTACAGGAGACACACTTGGAAAGAATTGAGCATGTGAATTTGATAAAGAAAGGATGTCATGATGCATATTCAGCAGAATGTCAGGGATAAAGGAAAAGAGGACTACTTATACTAATTGATAGAGGAGCTGCAATAGTTACAGAAGAGGAAACAGTCAGCTTTCAACAGGGAATATTACTTGTAGGTGGAGACTGGACCTTGATTCACAACAGTGAGGATATATCTGGGGACCTAGAAGAGAAAATATAAATAACAAAAGATGGTAGAGTTCTAAGGAATTTATGAAAATATTTGGTATAGAAGATGTGAATTCAGTATTAGGAACTCCGAGAGAATTTACATATTACTTTGCAAGGTATAATAACTGGGCTAGACTAGACAGAAATTATGTTTCACAGGAACATTTGCATTTAATTGAAAGCATTGATATACATCCAATATTTTCAGATCATGCACCAATAACAACAAAGATAAAAATTCATGGTAATGAAGTAAAAATGAGACACCTGCACTCCCTACCTTCCTGTTAAACACAGATGAATTTAGGGAATAGACAATGGAAATTGTTCAAGAGTTATTAGGCAAAATAGAAATTTCTTCAGAAGTTAAAGCTAGTGAGAGTTTAAAGATAGGGTACTAATAAAAGAAAAAGGGATATGTTTAAGAAGTAAAAATAATTATTTAGAGAGACTGACAAAGGTTAAAGTATTGCAGAATAAGGGGAATCTCACAGAACAAGAGCAGGAGCAATTGCAAAATGCTAAAGAGAAAATATGGGAGTATCTGGATATTATGCACAAGTTTAGAAAGATTGCTGTTAAGCAATTTCTTTTTATAATAACCCCAAAGCGCAAAAAAATTTAGCACAATGACTTAGATAACAGAAAGTAGAAAATGTTGTTGGCAAATTTAGGGAGCCTATAACAAGAAAAATAACCAGAGATTCTGTAATGGAATTAAAAATATTTCAAGGATTTTATGAAAATCTGTATAAAGCAGAGAGATGTGAAAATGAAGAAAGCACAAATGGAAATAGTTATGGAAGACTTAAGTATGCCAAGGTTAGAGGTAGATGAGGCTCAACAATTAACGGTAAAGACAGAAGGAGATGAGAGAGAAATGGTGATGTATAATCAATCAGCAGGAAAGTGTTCAGGAAGAGACGGCATTCCTGTGGAAGTCTGGAAGCAAAGAGGGAAGAAAGTGATAAAAGATCTAGAGGAATTGTTCAACAGTATTTTAAAAGGAGAAGAAGCATCAACATCCTGGAAGAAAGCTATGGTGGTTGTAATACCGTTATCCAGTTAAAGGGAGTGATAGGCTGTACCATCTTTCTTTCACACAGATTTCTTTGATTGGCTCTATGCACATAGAGGATGGCTCTTAATCATCTTCAGGCTTGTTTACACTCTTTTGGCACTTTCAGGATCTATGCCCCTTCACTTCCCTTGTTCTGCAGGTTTATAACTTAATTAGCACATTTCTTTGGATGTTTTTATCAGGTAGAGTACTTTCAGCTTTATTTTACTGATTGAGTAGTGTTCCTTAAGGTTATAAGAACTGACGTTTGTAAGCAGACATACACATTTATATGTATAACACTTTAGTCAGCTTTTATTCTTAAGCTTTTAAGTTTCATGAGTATACATGGGCTTTGCCTATAAAGACTGTGATTATAATAGCACACCTGCTTAGATTGAAAACAAAATCAAAACAGCGTGCTGTAAAATCCAAGCCAATTTATTGTTAGCGCTTTCGTACAAGCCCAATGCTTGAACTTCTTCAGACAAAATTAGACCCAAGATTCAATGCTTGTATACTAACATTAATTAAGCCATTATCCTATTAAGGAATGTTAAACATTTAAAGACTGATAACATTATTGCATGAATAGATTACTAAAACCTTGTATACCAAATTACAACTACTAACAAAGACTAAAATTTCTTAAAAACTACTTCAGAAAGGTTATATGTATTAAATATATTATAACATTGTTATACCTTATAAAGCTGCAAAAAATACATACATTATTAAAACACCTTTGAACCCAACCATTTACAAGTCCATTCTGTTTCTACACTATTTAGATACTATATAACATGCTATGAAACATCTTCACCTCTCTAACGCTTTCAGTTTAAGAATACATTTAATGAAGCTATATTCATTAAGACCTGGAAGTGTATATGCATTAATCTTAATTTGCCATATTAGCTCTTTTTCTTCCAATTTTAACTGCCAAGGCCCTCCTCTGATGTAGTCTTAATTTGCCATATTAGCTCTTTTTCTTCCAATTTTAACTGCCAAGGCCATCCTCTGATGTAGTCTTAATTTGCCATATTAGCTCTTTTTCTTCCAATTTTAACTGCCAAGGCTCTCCTCTGATGCCATATTAGCTATATTTAATACATATAACCTTTCTAAATTAGTTTTTAATAAATTTTAGTCTTTGTTAGTAGTTGTAATTTGGTATACAAGGTTTTAATAATCTATTCATGCAATAATGTTATGGGTCTTTAAATGTTTAACATTCCTTAATAGGATTATGGCTTAATTAATGCTAGCATATAAGCAGTGAATCTTGGGTCTAATTTTGTCTGAAGAAGTTCAAGCATTGGGCTTGTACGAAAGCGCTAACAACAAATTGGTTTGGATTTTACAGCACGCTGTTTTGATTTTGTTTTCAGCTTGTTTTTGGATTCTTACACCTGCTTAGATGTTTACTGTGAAGTTTTATGAATGCAGGTACCCTGGTATTTATTCTTTATTCTTCTATCTATTTTTGTTAGCCAGGTGATTCACTTATGTTGCAGTGGCAGCAGTTTGTTTTTAACTGGTTTTCTTGGTATGCATTTGGGAATGTTTATGTTTTATTGTATTGCTGTGCTATGCTCAAGGAATTGACTGTACTGTTTTTTTTTTTTGGTTTATAGGCCCTTGTAAGTATTGAATTTTGTATGTTGGAAATGCCTAGCAATTCGAAATGCAACAGATAGGAACCTATAGCTTTTATATGTTTTCTTTACGTAGAGAGCTAAATTAAGCAAGTTCACATAAGACATAAAATATTCATTCAGTCATTTTATTATGCAGTTCTGGGAATCTATTGGTCTGATGATCCTTTTTTTGAGTCTCACAGAATTATATTTAATGGCTTTGGACTTTTATATCTTACTATGACCAAACACATATATAATGTTAGAATTAGGTAATGAGTCAATAAGTAATTTTTATATATATTTAAGTTATACTACAAATTATAGTTTGTTTTATTTTTTACTGTACATTGGTAGATAGTGTATTGTCTAATTTGCTGTTAGTAAATATCTGATTGGATAGCTTGTTATGATGTCATAATTGGAATCAGTCTCTGATTTTTTTCTTTGGATTTTAAAGCTATGTTTCTTGTTTTTATTCTGGTTTTGCTTCTTGCATACTGATGTGTCAACTTAATCCCAGCTATGCCGTTGTTTTTACTTTTTTGGACATGCAGAATAATGTTTTGGAGGAGTAGTGAGTTTTAAGGGAAGGCAGGAATTGGCTGATTTATGTAAGGTTGGATTGATGATAATTGTACAAAAGAATATATGTGATGTATGTTTGTAACTGTGAGCATGTTAATATGGTTTGTTCTCTTTTATATAAATGTATGTTTGCCTGTCAAGTGATAATTCAATAAAGATATTAAAAAATAAATATGAGTGTTATTGAACCAAATAATAATAATAGCAACATATTATAAAGGTATGGCAACACACATTTCATATCTGTGTATTGCGCACACATAGTACTGCAATTACACGTTGTCATGACTCAAGTACAATAACATTAGTAAAATCCAAAGAATGGGATTCAGACCAACACTTGAGCTCTTCTTTTGTATTATATTAAAATTATTGTGGCCAAAGGGGCTAAAATGTTTAGGAATTACCCCCATCCATGACTGTGGAGCAGCAAGAAGACCATTTTTACTGCCAAATGCATCATGCCCATACCTCTCAACTGCCAGGAATTTTGCAGAACGTCCAATTTTTTGCAGCATATTTTTGGTCTTCTCTTCAAAAAATCTGTGATTTTATGGAAAATCATTAAGGACTGAGGCCACTAAATAATGACAGACTTCATATACTCCAGTAAATGCATGCTAATGTAAAACCTTTCATTTTTGCCACTTTCTGTTTTATAACAGCAATATTTCAAATCTATCACAGAGTTGGAGCCTTTGTTCTTCCATTATTTTGGCTTCATGCAGAATTCCTGCACTAACAGAATGAGAGGTATGGTAAGCATGCCTATCATGGCAGTGGCAATGTGTTGATCTGCCAGTGTGCTAACATACAGTACATAGTGACAGATAACCTACTGCATTGTTCAAATTACCACAGAACGGATGAAAGTTTAGCTTTCAGTACTTTGCTGTTTTTCATAGGTTCATAGGTAAGTACTAGGATAATTGCCCTTGCAGGCCATTTTAAGCATAGCCAATTTGACTTTTGTGGTTGAAATAACTATTCTATTTGGTTTTAGATCAGCTTTTCCCATCCATTGGTCGATAATTATATATTACCAATATTGAGAATAACTAGGATCGTAACACAGATAATTTGAGGGGACCCATGCATGGGATAAGGGATTTAGGATCTCCCTGTGTCCATTAGTAGTTGTACAGGGGGTAGTCCTGGGGAAAATGTTCTGTTTCCCAGCCATAGATCTAAGTTTTGCTTGAAAATGGAAAGAGATGAACTTTGTTTTTTGTGGATGGGGAGAGTGTTCGACAGCAGCAGTATCCTCTGAGGGATATACCTATCCCACCAAACCATTCTGCTTATATTGCAGAAGAGGTTTATAACCCTAGACTGAGTATTTCTGATTCCATTTGACTTGCTGATGTGCAGTAACCCCATTAGTAATATAATGAAGGATGCCTTGTATGCCAGACACAGGTCACCTCTTAGCAGTCTATAGGATACTGAATATAGTGATATGGCTTTGAGTTGGCCCATGTAGGACATGTTGTTTAGATCTTTTATCCTTTTAGAAAGGTATTGCTGTGAGTGTTCCAGTTGCTGCATGTGTCTGAAAAAATACATGCCAATGGGGCCATTATATTCAATGACTGACCTAATGAGGGCTAAGTAAAGAGGGGCAATGGCACCCCTAGATCTAACCTTAATCTCGTTGTTTATAAGCTGTACAATATAAAAGGACTTTCTTACAACAATAGACACATGTTGGTCAAAAGTTAGGTAACTGCCTACAAAAGTTCCCAAATCAAGAACAACTGGGTCAACTCTCAGGGGCATTTGGTCAATGTGGCAGTTCCCTGGGGTAAATGACTCTCCAAAGGATATAATAATTTATATTTTGGCATTTAGTTTCAGTCCAAGATTTTGGCACCAGGTATTTATTGCAGATAGACCTTCCTGCAGAATGGCTAAGTCATTTGGGAGATTCAGTGATAGCTCCTAGCTTGAAGTCATCTGCAAGCTTAGTCAGCTACAGCCATTTGATATTTGCTTTTAATCCAGAAAAGTATATGACAAACAGAAGCAGTGCCTGCACAGAGACCTAAGGGACTCCAGTGGTGACTAGTCTCTTTGTGGAGGTAACTTTCCCTATTTTGATTATCTGTGTCCTGTCTGTGAGACAGCTGGCAATCCAGCAGGTGACAGTTTATTAAGACTTTCTACTATGTCTGAGTAGGGAATTGTGTCAAAAGCTTTGGCCATGTCAGGGGATGTGGTGTGTATAGTTTTGCCTTCATCCATAAGGGTATAAGGTAATAAGGATATTATTCGTAAGGGTAAAGTATCTTAATTTTACTAAAAGCAAGAGAACCTGATGATAGCTGTAGAAGCAAGAACATAGCTCATAACCTGCATAAAAAGTTTCACATGCAGTCCTGTGCAACTGTGCTTTTAAAGTGCATTGCCATCATTATTTACATGACATATATGGCTAGAATAATCACATATGATGTGAATATATATATATATATATATATATATATATATATATATATATATATATATATGCAGACACACACACACACACACACACACACACACACACACACACACACACACACATATATGTTTGACTACTACAGCTGGCCATTAGATTGCTCTCAGATTCTCTCCTTGTTCACTAGGTCTGCTGGACTCATCCTGACTCATGTCCACAACCAGTGAGGAGATTGATGACCCATGTATAGCATTATACTGCATCTGCTGGGAATGTTTGCATTTTATGCCCTAACTTCCCTTCCTAACATGCTCAACCATGAATCTTAGAACAGACATACAATGGAGGGTATTGGTATATTATCCTACCTCTTCTGTGACTCAGACAAAAACCCTGCATCCTTTGGACTATGACCCCCCATGAATGCCCTAAGCTTCTGTGGGAGGTCTGTCATGAGGTTCATACAACGGAGTGCCCTCTTCCTCCCCAGGATGGATGTACCCATCATCCCATGCTAGTGCTTAAGATGCCAAAGCTACTAATAAAACATAGATCAAATATGCCTGTAGTAAGAGCTTTATTCATTAATTCCATGGCACTAGCTGCTGTAAGAAATAGTTGTAACATTTCATTTCTAGAAAGTCTTGTTTTTGATCATTCAGCCTTAACTGATTAAATAATACTCTCCTGCTTGAGAAGAATAATTAATATTCTGGCTGTTGTTGTAAAATGTAAATTTGCTGTCACCCACTACACCCTCACCATTGCAATTTGTGTGACTTTGATGTCCCGGTTGACACATCTGAATTGCAGCAGTTCACTGAATACCATGGTAAAACAGTTCTGGATAACTTTTTTATTTTTTTTTCTTTCATATGCACTATAGGGAAAGATTCTGCACTCAATATTTCTTGAAGTAATAAAACAAGCTATGAAATGAACAAAGTAGTTGAGATAGAGAATTATGATTAGGTCTAGAGTCATAACCAACTTGTTTTGAGTTAGACACATGAAAGACAAGAAAAGAAATTCACCTTGAAAAACAATGAAGCTAAGCTTGAGAGGTGAGTTTTGACATGCATGTCGAGTGCAAAAAAACTAGTCCGTTATGATTGAAGGAATCCAACATAATTCTCTGTAGTAAATTTAGTTTTAGCTGAGTTGATTTTTATGTTACAGAAAAAGAAATATAGGTATAGCTCTTAAATGAATCAAGACAAATCTCAACAGAATCAGGGGCACTTCCAGAAATAATCAGGAACACTTTAAACCAGTAATACTATTAACTTGAAACATTGACAAAATAAGAGGATGTGACTCGATATAAATTTTCTGAAGTAAAATAAACCTATAATGCTTAATTATTGTCATTATGTATTAAGTGTAATTCACCACCTTTTCTTCAAAAGTCACCAGTTTTAGGTGGGATTAAGAGGGACAGAGGTAAAATTTGAGTCAAAATGAGGGATGTCCTTGAAAATAAGAGATAGCTGAGGTATTTATGAGCTTTGAAAGCCATGAAATGGCACTGTGACAAAGACAGCAGCCAAAAGCTAAATGTACCATTGACAGGGTAACAGCTTTAGAAGTTGTTAAACACTTCAGTCTACTTTTTTGTGTGGTACCATGAAGTGCTTTACAGCTTTCAAAGTTATTTCACTTTGCTGCTCTTCTTTGGTGTCACGGTTTATGATCTTCTGCAAGACTAGAGCATAACAGCTTTGAAAATCATGCAGTACAAAACTTAAGCACCTTTCTAACATCATAGAGGTGCATAACAAGTTTGCATTATTCCTGATTTCAAAGTGTAATCAGAGTACTACATATACTACAAAAATAGTGTTTACTTTGAAGACAAATGTGATTTCAGCAAAATTTCTATGATGCATTTTGTATCTTTTGTGTAGCTTTTCATATTGAAAAACAATTTTAAGCACTTAAGTATTTTCCAGTGCAGTTCTCAGTTGAAGTGCCAGGTCTGTATGCTGCACAAATGTCCTTTATGAATCATACACTCCTCCTGTCTGTGTTTGAGACACATTGAAAATCTCCCAGTTATGGGACTATGTACTATGTTTGTGAATTTAGTGGTCCACATTGTACCTTGTAAGCAAAGTTTGTTAATTTTAAGAAAAACAGTGCAGTAAATGATTATGCTCTGAAAACAACAAGCTAATCATGATATGCAGTGCTCTGATGTTAGAGAAAAGTATAACAACTTTTGCTATATACTTTTGGATGTTGTTATGCTCTAGTCATGTACTGTAGCAAACATGGCAGAAACAACAGGATAGCTCTAGAAAGCTTTAACATGTTTAAAAGCTGTAAAACACATTCCATTGTCATACATAAAATGAAAACTGTGTTAGACTGAGGTGTGCGTAGTTTTTAAAGCTGTTGAACAATCAGAAGCGTGCGTTGCTTGTTGCTGCTGTCATTGTGACAGCACTGGGTACCTTGCAGCGGCTTTACTTCTTACCCTACACTCTTCTTCTGACTCACAGTATGAGCAATTATGGTTGGGTTTCTCTTACCATAACCCACTAACTGTCTGCTCTTGGAGAAGATGTCAAGATTCGCCTCTCAAGCTTTGCTATGAGTGAATTTCTTGGCATCCATTTCTTAAATAGAAAACAAGTGAATGATGTTAACAGACAATTGAAATCCTCTTGAGTGAATCAGAATAAAATACTGCAGGGATTCAATAGTGCAAGAAACGTGAGAAACAATCGTTTTGCAGGTCTTGTTGCAGCTCTGCTTTCAACAGGACACAACTACATAACAAATACTTGATTATTACTCATCCTATGGCAGTCCAGCAACTGGAGGCAGCTGTTATAACAGCTGTTTCCTGTACATAGCTAAGGATTTTTAAAGCTTAAGATTCAAGATTTTAATTCTATCCACCATAAAACATCAGTTATTAGCCTGGCATTTTCCAACAGCTGTTATTACAGCTATTTATTTAAACAAATGGACTACCAACATAAGATATGAAAAGTGAAATGGCCAAAAACAAGGCTCGGCGGCTGTTTTCATAAATAAAACCAGGAGGGACTGGCTAAATAGACCCAACCAGCTGTTATTATGGCTTTAGCCAAAAGGAACTTGCTAAATAGAACAAACAAGGAAATGGAAGATTTTATTAAAACCAAAAAGATCTAAATAACAGCCCCAACAGCTATTACTGCAGCTGAAGTTAGAAAAATCTAACTTTTGTTATAACAGCTTCCTCCAGTTGCTGGTTCAAAAATCACCCCAAAAGCTGTTATACCAGCTAAGATCATCTAAAAGATCCTACATTAGGTTCCAACAGGTGTCACTACAACTACCTCCAGTCACTTGCTCTCAAACCAACCACAGCCTCAGTATAGTCTTGTTGGTCATGGTCAAGGTAACTTCTTTTCTAAATGGTAGTGACCAGTAGAGTAATCTATCTTGCAAAAAGGAACATTTCCATATTGCACTGATCAGCACTGAGTACATACTCCCTCATATCTATTCTATACCCTTTATGTTTCACACTGTCCCATCAGTATCAAAGTCTGGTGCAAAGCTGTGTATGTGTGGATGTCGGATAGCTTACTGATCAAATTCAATGGCACACTGCATTTGAAAACTGATACGTTCAGCAAAATAAAATTCACCCAATATCATCTCAGAGACAGCCTTCACAGAGTTTTGAAAATGGCCATTTGGCAGTGTGATGAAAGCCAATACCATAAATCATGGAACAGCTTTTCTGAAAAGATATTCATTCACTGTCCTATTACTTGCTTTATCTAGTTCAAGATTAAGGGGAAAGAAAGTCTATCCAAGTATTCAGTGAATGCAAAACAGAAAAATTAACCCTAGACAGAATACTATTTTGTGCAAATCACACACACACACATAAACACACACACACTCACACACACACACACACACACACACACACACACACACACACACACAAAAACAAGCACCAGTAGATAGTTAGTACAATGGCAGAGTAACCTATGGTATGTGGGAAGAAACATGCAAACCTAGCGAAACCCACAGGAAGGACACACAAATCACCCCATCTGTGAACCAAACAGGTGAACTGAACACTGTATGGCACAAATGCTTAACATTGTGCTACTATACTTCTCACTTTTATGAAAATATTGTGGACAACAACTCATTTTTGGAATTCAGTAATGCATTTTGCAGAAGAAATTGGCCCTTTGTCTTTTTCTGGACAGGTGATCTACAAGGCAAAAGTAATGGACTTTACACTCTTATCCAAGAGTTTATATTTGCTTTTAGTGTCTGTGCCTACACTTAAATTACTTTTTTTTACTAACAGAAAGCGAAAGTTAATGTAGACAACTTCAATACTTTTAAAAGGAAGTGTAGGCCTATAGGAAATAGTAGCCCTGGAAAACTATAACAGGCCAGAAGGGCTAGGTGTATATTTGTTTTTCATCTTCTTAAAATTAGTGTGGTCTCTGATTAAATAATTTTCTGAGTTTAATTTTTTACCCTAGTTGAATTGCATTGTCTTTTATGATACAGTTCTAAAAAAAGTTATTTAAACTTAAGAACTGTAGTCATATTACTGGCTAATTTCATGTTCATCCAATGATGTTTTACTCTGCATTTGCAGACTTTTAACTCAGTGTGAACTGTGAATGGTAGTGCTAGCTAGTTTGGTTTAAGTAAATGTTTGTGCAGATTTGGGCTGTGTTGTGGAAGTTATATTTCATTAACGGTGCTTTGGTATTTGACATGAATTTCAAATCAAGATGATTTCAATTTGTACAGCTGCTTTTTCATGACCTTAGTGCCGTTTAAAAGCCTGCTAAGCTTCACATCTAACCAGGGGAAGCTCATGCTATAGGACTGCGGGACTGCAGCCCCCCCACCTGTAAAATGGATAAAATAAATTCCCCATTCCCCCCACCGTAGAACATATTAAAATAAAAAAATTCTCGGACTCCGCGCATGCGTGCTTAGTTCCTGACTGCTGTGTTAGGCAGACCAGAACTCCAAGCACGTATGCTCAGGCATTCCTGAGCTCCAGACTGCTCTGTTAGACAGTCCAGGTAGGGAAGGCAGGAAACTCCACCCTTCCTGCCTAAACCGGAAGGTCACTGGACTGCATCACCCTCAGGAGGCTGCAGCCTCCTCACATCTCATGGGAGACCCAACAGCATGCGCGAGCCATTATGAAGGACCGATCGGGCTGCAGGATCACTACGGAGGAGGTGTGTGTGTGTGTGTGTGTGTGTGTGTGTGTGTGTGTGTGTGTGTGTGTGTGTGTGTGTGTGTGTGTAAAATTCCCCAGTTGCTTCATGGTGGTGGGTAGAGAATGAAGCTTGAACCCTGTACCTTGGGCCCAAGTGACAAGAGCCTGAATACCCTACCCACCACCATTTGTAAAACATTTGCAGATTTTTGCCTCATATTTGTTCTGTTCCTCATAAAATCTGTGCTTTCTGTATTTTTGTTACTTAACACAGCCAGTAGTGCAGTGTTGCCCTACAGCTATGGGTTGTCTGGTTTGATTCCTGGCTGGGGTGCCTTCCTTGTGGAGTCTGCATGCCCTCCCTGTGTTTGTGTGGGTTTGCTCTGGTGTCCTCAGTGGATATCTGTCCCTATTTTTTGGACTGTATTCCCCCATTATTGGCTTCGTCCAGGTTTTTTGTGCCAAGGTTGAGAGCTATGGTGATAACTGAACTCACTGAATATGTTTGGGGGCTGTATTCCCCCATTATTGACTTTGTTCAGGTGTTTTGTGCTAAGATGTTGACAGCTATGTTGAGAACTAAATTCACTAAATGGTAGCCATTTAAGTTTCAGTCTTCCTTTCTTTCATAAAAATAGATGAGTTGGCATAGTGGTATGTTGCTCTGGCTGTTTTGCACAGGGTCCTGGGTTCAATACTTGGCAGTGAAATGTATCGTGGTAACACAGCATTTTATTCTAGCAACTTTCCAACATTATACAAGCAATGTTTAAAATGTGTCCCTGGTTTTTGGGCTTTTGTCCCCCCCCCAAATAAATTTGGCCTTTTCCAGATTTCTTGTGCTGCAAAGTTAAGGGATACAGCTGAGTGTCGAGTAGATTTTACAAGGAGCTGAGAGCTGCAGTGGAACAAAAGTTTAGTGCTGCTTATGCCTAGTCTGCTTACATTGTAAATAGCACAACAGGTAGTGTACTTGCTTTTGATGCAGAAGGCTGTGGGTTCTATTCCCACAGTAGGTAGATCCATTGCTGATACTGTACTCTGTTGTAAAGGGGATGGATGCTGCAATCCTCTTTGGCGAAGATACCTAGTAACTATGAACCTGTTATCAGTTTGCCATCCATTCCCTATTGCGATATTACTAGCATTATCATTTTTTAATGCAACATAGGCAATTTATTCCTCAAGGGCAACAGGTACTTTATGTGTAGATGAAGCAATGACATATAAAGTTGTTTGCTAGCAGTAACCTCTTCATTAGTTAACAGATTTCTTTAATGTGGAATTATTTAGATGACTTTTACTTCTTCAGAGATCATGCATATTTACTGATACTGGTGGACTGTAGAAGTTTGAGTAGACTTTTATGATGGAAATGTTCTGAATTGGGCAGTTTTGTCATTATTGGTGCATGCATTTTGTTTCATTGTTTACTGGAAAAATGTTCAAAACAATAAATTTAAAATGTCCTCTAACAGCTGTACTTTATTGTACAAGGAATATAATTTAATACAGTCAGGAAGGTGTATCAAAGTGCATGTGTATGTTTCGTGTTCAAGGGGCCTATGATTTGAAAACAGCCCAAAATTAATCTTTATCTGCCACTGGCAAAATGTATTTTCTTTGAATGTGGGTTTCAATGCCGTTTCAATGAATGTGAGTTTCAAGGGCAGAGAAGTTTTAATGCTAAGTCTATTTTCATTGTGAAACTGCATTGCTTTGTTTAGCAGATATCTATTAGGGTTTATGCTGTAAAATATATAATAAAACTTTCAAATGAAATCCATATCATTGTTGTTTATGGAAAATGGGGTGAAATAACCAAGGAATGGGACATTGGAATAGCTGCAGGGGGGATGCTCCATTCGACCATGATTTTGTGAGGGGGGGAAGAGCAGCAAACTCAGACAGCCCTGGCTGAACTACACCTCTCAACTGTCCAGAATTTTGAAGAATGAATAGATTTTTGCTTCTTATTTTTGGTTTGTTCCTCATAAAATTTGTGGTTTTCTGCCAAATCATTTAGGAATGAAGTCACTAAATAATGACAGACATTGAGTTTCAGACATCATAACCTTCAGAAAAATGCATGCTAAAGCAAGACCTATTATTCTATCAACTGTCTTTTTAGTATTGTTTGTATGTTCCCCCAATATATTTGGCCTTATCCAGATTTCCTGCATTAAGAGGTTGAGAGGTACGTGCAAATAAATTGCTTTATAGAATTAGGAATATCCAAACCTCTCAACTGTCTCCAATTTTGGCGCAAAATGTTGCTCTCCCCCTAATAATCCCTCTGCAAAATGGCAATTTTGGAAGAAAACGTGGAGGGCTTACAATTATGAATAACTGTAATGATCAGAGTTATACATTACTTTTATTTCAGAAATGCATGTAGGTGCTCTTATTTTGTCAGCTGCTCAAGTTAACAGTACTAATTTTAAAAAGGTGTCCCTTTTTTGATAGGTTCCCAGCTGTATTGTGTGGCAATTTTATATTTTTGCATAACATATTTGGTCTGTTTTTCATAAAATTGTGGTTTTTCTGGCAAATTAGTAGCAAATCATTAAAGATTGATGTTAGAAAATAATGGCAGACATTTGAGTTTCAGATTTCATACCTTCAAAAATTCATACTAATTTAAGACCTACTACTATTTTATTATCTTTCTAAGTTTACAAGAGCAATATTTAAAAATTGTCTTTATTTTTGGACCTGTGTCCCACTTCTGTGTATGGCTTTGTCCCGATTTCTTGCTCTGAGGTTGAGAGGTATGAGTGTCAGAGCCATCACCGTTAGCCAGAGACATTTCAAACTGTGACCTACTTGTTGCACTCCACTCTCCATTGTAGTGGCGCTGGATGTGTCCAAGCAAGGCGAGGAGCAGTTATGCAGTGTAAGTGTGCAGAGTATTCCCCCATCCAAGGTAGACCACAAGTATAACTGTGGCTTTTCATCTGTCCTTGATTTTGCAGAATGTTCTGGTTTTCTGTCATATTTTTATACTGTTGATTTATACTTCTTATTATTCAGAAAATGCATGCTGTTGCAGTGCCCTGTTGCTCTGTATTAAAGTAGCAATGCTTTAATGACCATCAGGTAAGCTTGTCGGAGATTGTAAGATGCAAGTAAGCTTTAATAAGCATACTGTTAAAGAATTACCAACATTGAAAACCTTTTCATTGTTGCCATGCAGAGAATATTTACATAACTAGATAACGTATAAGCCTTAGGTATTGAAATGCATATGACAGTATTTGTAATAAAGGACAGGATTACAGTATTTTCAGAAGCTCATTACATTTGTTGGAGACTTGCAGTTATCTTCGCAGGCTTTACCCATAAACTAAACAGAATGCCAATCTCTCATGTGTGGTCCATAACATGTGCAGTAATCCTTTAAGCAATTTATCTTGAGCTTGTTTCTTGTTCAGTGTTCATTTTTTACTTTGATCATGTGTTCTCCATGAAACATGTAGGTAGTTGTTGTCAGGCAGCAGGTCTTTTTTGGATAAGAAACATTTTTACAAGTGGGGGTATCACAGAGATTGCTACGTTCAGCATGTTACTTGGTAATTTTATAAAGCTGAATATAAATTATAATTAGAACTGCAGTACAAGGAGAAGTGGTTTGAGCTGAATGCTGCTTGGTTTTTTTATACTTGATTTTGACTGGCATTCCAGTAATGTATTTAAAAAGAAATTTATTTTTTCATGCCTCACAACCTTTGTGTTTCCATCTACATATTAAGTAAGTTGTCATGTAGCCAATGCATGGAAATATTTTTTTCTTCTACACTTCATTTTGTCTTGATTGGAGTCTCGTAATGATGGTTTGGCACCCAGGGCAACATATTTAATTAAAGTTCCAATTGTTGTGGTTTTGAGCATAGCCCCACCCCCTTTCTAGTTGGTCACACCCCTTCCCATTGGCCCCACCCATTCAGCTGTCTCCTGCAGCCCCCCCCTTTAATTTGAAGTCACCAGCCGCCACTGCATCTAACTCCTAAAGATACAGTGATCACCACATATGTTTTTTCCCTGGGTAACATGAGCTTCTGTTTTCAATTACAGAATTTCCACTTGTTTGGTGTACTCCTCATAATGGAAGAAGTCTGCAGTTTAAGTATCTTCCACTGATAGGGCAATCATGTAGATGTCTTGCTGATGATATTCAGAAATACCTTGCCTACCTTTTATAGCCAGGCTGAGGATCCACCTTTACTAGTCTGCAGTTTTTCATTGTTTTGACTATTTACATTTTTTATATCCTCCTCATGTTAACATTTAGTAGTCGGACCCCCAGATCCAACTAGATGTTATTCAATTGACAGAACTTGTTAATCTGTGTTATGATAAGGAGAAAAGAGATCAAGTTGTCATCATACTGCAGCAGTGGACATTTCTTCCTTTGCCCTAACCATTACCTCTCAGTTTTTCAGGATATTGACACCTTAATTTATTTCATCTGGAGGTTTTCTCTATGCACCCACAGCCAAACCTCTCAAAATGTCCACTGATGACACTTGAATTTTTCTGATTCCAGGTTACATCACTGCACTCTCCTTAACTAAACAGACACCCAATTATGCAAAAGTATGTGGGTTTCCTCCTGGTGCTCCGGTTTCCTCCCACATCCCAAAGACATGCTGTAAGTGGATTGGACACTCTAAATTGGCCCTAGGTGTGAGTGTGTGCATGTGTGTGCCTTCTGTGGAAGGTTGGGTGCCGGGCTGGGAACTCGACACCATAAAACTCCACTGCCAGTCATGAGCAGACAGGTGATCCGCTGTGGCAACCCCTAACCGGGAAAAGCCGAAAGAAGAAGAAGAAGAAGATATATTTCTGTTACTAGTTACGGTTGACAAAATCCTTTTCATACACTTTTGTCCCAGCTTGCTCACCAGTAATCCTTTACTTCCCACCAACATCCACTACAAGCCCATAACCTTGAAACAGCTATTTTACTCAGACCTTCTTACAGTCCTTTCTCTTCTGAAAGAGCATTCCATAAGCTTACCCATGTAGGTTGGAATTTTCTTCTAACAGACATTAGGATTCTTTCCAGCCTTCCACTTTAGCTGTTAAAAACTGTTTGTTCGAATCCTCAGAATGTAAATGCTTTTAACTTACTCAAAACATTCTGTTAATCTCAGTTCATTTCAGTATTCAGTCTTCTACTAATATGACTTTACTACATTTCTTTCCACCCGTCATCTCTTTTGTTCTGCACATATAAATCCTTAATTCTTTTTTTTTTCCAGTTGTCACCTTGTACCATTGTTTCTGCTTTGTGTTTGTACACATTTGTGTATATCAGACAATTACTATTATTGAGGTGACTTGCATATACTTTATAAACATTCATAATTCTAATTTTAGCCAGGATATCAAATAAATATTACAGTACATTTTTTCTAGTTCATTTGTTTAAATGTCTTTGTCTGTTTTCTGCTGCTGTCTCTTGCCCAAGTCATGACTAACAATAATTAGATCAGACCACAAGACCACCCACCTGGTTGATAAACAACAGAGAGAGAGAGAGATAGCTAGACAGACAGTTATACAGATAGATTTGATACATAGACAGACCATCAGATAGATACATAGATAAATAAATAAAACTTCCATTATCTCTGCTGAATCCTCAACCACTATAGTTTTTTTTTCTCTTTGTCTACCCAACACATGTTAGCAATCAAGTTCTTGCCGTGGGTATCCATCCACTCATTCCTCGCTAGAGTGAGAGCTCCATTGCCCATTCATTCTTTGCTGGAGTTTGAGCTGCAGTGTCAATTTATTCCTTAACAGGATTTGAGCTCCACTGCCCATTCATTCCTCACTGAGTTGACAGCCCTGGTGCCCATTCATTCCCCATTGGATTGAGAGCTACAGTGCCCATTCATTCCTAACAGGCTTGAGATCCCCGATGCACATTCATTCTTCTCTGTCACTGGGATGAGAGCTTAGGTGCCCATTTATTCCTCAATGGAGTGAGAACTCCGGTGCCCACACATTCCTCACTAGGGTGAGAGCCATGGTACCTATTCATTCCTCACTGGGGGTGAGAGCTGCAGTGCCCATTCATATCTCACTGGGGTAACAGCCCCAGTGCTCATTCATTCCTTACTGGGGTGACAGCCCCAGTGCCCAAACATTCCTCACAGGGGTGAGAATTCTAGTGCCCATTCATTCTTCATCGGGGTGAGAGCGCCAGTGCCCTTTCATTCCTCATTGGATTGACAGCTACAGTTCCCATTCATTCCTAACAGGGTTGAGATCCCTGGTGCCCATTCATTCCTCACTGGGGTGACAGCCCCAGTGCCCATTCATTCCTCACAGGGGTGAGAATTATAGTGCCCATTCATTCTTCACTGGGGTGAGAGCTCCAGTGCCCTTTCATTTCTCCCCGGGATGAGAACTCCAATGCCCATTCATTTCCCTCTGGAGTGAGAGAGCCAATGGAGCCTCTTCCCCTGTTGGACTAGTGTGGTCCATGTCATGGCTGTTTACAAGGCAACCATGACAGGATTTTTTTCTTTATACCCCTAACTATCCCTTGGTGGTGATATAAGCACCCACATTACCTCAGGGGCTACAAATGCTTCCCATGCAGGAGCATGTACACTTCCACATGCACTTTGTGAGAGCTACCAAATATCTGGCTTGTGTAGCCATGCCTACTCTCTTCACGCAGGCTTGGCTTAGCTGATGGGGACCAGCATCTGCCCACCACCAGAAAAGCACAGGAAGCAGCTGGAAATCACAAAATCCTTCTCCCTGGTAGGATGCACTGGCAAAGAGCCATATCTTTTTCTGCCCAGCCACTTGGCTCTTCCGGCACCCAAGCTGCTAACTGAACCTGGGTCATCTGGGTCATAGTCAAGGCACTATTCCTCTGTGCCACAGACCCAGATCAAAGTCTCATTTCACTTCTGGAAATCTGATTTCCACTGCTGTTCTTTCAGCTAAAATAATGGACTGGCATTAGCCACTAGAGTAAAAAAAAAAAAAAAAAAAACTTAGTTTTCCACAACAACAAAAACATGACAATGTTAAACACAAATTTTAAATTTATTCTAAATATGGCATGCCATCTGTAGTGTGTAAATCTCTTCATGTCCTCTGTTACCTTGCCAAGTCTTTCTGTCAGGGAAACAGTGTGCCTCATTATTCAGTACATATTATTACATCATTGGTTGATGGTGCTTTTTTTTCTTTTCTGGTGGATCCTGAGAATGGTGGAATAGTAAGTTTGACATAAAACTATTTTATATAATCAGCAAGCTAACAAAACGTGTCATGTCAATATTAAAGCCCTGGGTGAGAAAGGGATACAGCTACACCTACAGCCTATACTTTCTTCAGACTTTACATTCTAAACATTGTTATAAAATAATACAAAGATTTTGGTAAAGCAGTGTTACAAAACCTACTGGGTATCTATTAAGTATCTCTTGCATACAGGCTAGGGCTGATACCACCTTTCTTGAATTCAGTGATGTATACAGATAAGACAGTCATTCACCACTCCAGGAATGGGTGTCTCCTGCTACTAGCACTGTGAAAGTTCAGCTTTATAGCTGATAGCTGACTGCCAAGAGCTCTTTTTATTTGTTTGATTGGCTGGTAGTGTTACTACTCTCAGAGATGAACTAAGGGGCAAAGTAGTTACCCAGGGACATGCTAGCCCTAAGAAGATATTTCAAAAGACATTTTCACTCTTCAGTTTTCTTACTTTTCTTTTATTAGTTTCAAAGTTTGCTACTCTAGGGTACATGGGACTCTTGGTGGTATTTTGGCATTAGTTCACAAAAAGGAAATAACCATCCCTTCTAACACTTGATACTTTTGAAGCTGGCACTACATTCATACCTCTCAACCTCATAAACTGGTAAAGCAAGAAATATGGACAAAGCCATTAATAAAAGTGGGACAAAGGCCCAAAAATAGGGAAAATGTTTAAATACTGCTCTTACAAACTTAGAAGGTTGATAGAATAATAGGTTTTGTATTAGCATGAATTTTCTGAAGGGTATGAAGTCTGAAACTCAAGTGTCTGTCATTGTTTTCTAACGTCAGTCTTTAATAACTTGCCACTAATTTGCCAGAAAACCACAATTTTATGAAAAATAGACCAAAAATACGAGGCAGAAATCTGGACATTATTCTAAAATCTGTATAGTTGAGAGGTATGACTGCATTACATCTGTCAGGAAGAAAGTGGAAGAATAAACAGATTCCCCATCTCATGTATAGTGTCTATGATGCTTATAGTAATAATGAACACTGCTATGCAGATTGATGAACCCATAAAGGCATCTCTGAATAAACAGAATCTATATCTCACGTATAGTGTCTATGATGCTTATACTGATAATGGACACTGCTATGCAGATCGGTGAACCCATAAATGTATCACTGAATAAACAGAATCCTCATCTCATGTATAGTGTCTTTGATGTTTATAGTGATAACGAACACTGCTATGCAGCTTGGTGAACCTGCAAAGGCATCTCTGAATAAACAGAATCCCTGTCTTATTTAGTGTCTATAACACTTTTAGGGAGAATGAACATTATTATGAAGATTGGTGAACCCATAAAGGCATCTCTGAAAAATCTGCAATAAATGTTCTGTTACTTTGGAAATGATTGCCAACATTATCTTAACGTTCAGATTAATAATCTCATGTTACCATCTATTCATGCAGAAAGTACCCTGCTTTCCAAAATGCACACGTATCCTTTGCTGTATTATTTGTCATATCTGCATTATGCCCAGTTATTACTGAAATGGGTCTTGAGAGCAGCTGACTTATTCAGTTATCAAATGAAGGAATGAATAAATAAATACCACTTGATAATATGGTTCTATATGCTCTGCACTGCTAGTTAAGTTTTACTCAGACATTTAATCTTATAACTTTAACATGGCAGAGTCATTCATCTGTCCTATCAGGTCAGCTGCTATATTTTTTTGACTAGTGAAAAAAATATATATATTCTACAATGCAAAATCTTTTATTTCATTGCTTGATATTAACACTTTATGAATTATGTACCTAACAAAATTAAAAAAGCCAATAACCAGTGACCCTGACAGTGCATCAACCAAGATTGCTTAAAAACTGTAAACAACTTATGGTATGATTTTTCTTGTTAGTGTACCATGTAGAATTGAAAAGTAATCTCACAGCTGCCATACTTAGATCTACAGCTTCAGTGTTACAAGTCAATCAGAAGAGAAACTGCAAAGAAGGCTAAAGCTGAAAATGGTTCTTAGAAGATGTGGAAGGAACATTATGTTTTTTTTTCCATTTGCCCACACACAAGACATTAAGATTCAGGCCCTAAAATCTTTAGCGGTCACCTTTATAAATACAAAGAGACATGTATAAATAATAGTAAATATAAACCTGTTAAACACTGATAAGTAATTTAAGAATGTTTAATGAATATTCTTATTACAGGAATTTATATATAAATGTGGTCAGTTACTGTTTTTCAAAGACATTTATTTTGTTTACATCTCCATGTACTTAACAAAGAAAATAAACAGCATTTAAAAAGATGCAATACAGATATTTTTCAAATAAATTACATCTTTTATGTTGCAGGTGATAACTGTTGGCTTGTATGAAACTAATCTTGAGACACTCTAGCCCATGTAGTAAGTCACATATAATTGTATTAAACTCAGAATACTAAATCAATTTAAATTACTTTCAATAAATAGCAGCAAGCTCTGATGGAGTTTCAGTCTAGTCTTTGTGTAAATGTAAGCAATGGACAACTAGTAGGATTTCCTGCACACTTAACAGAGCTAGTTGGATTAACACTGGCCCTTACTGCACAGCCTCATTACATTGAAAACACATCATGATACAGATACAAGGATATTGTAAAGCACCAGAAATATAGACAGAGGAAATATTCCTTTGCTTTGACTTTACACACAAAGATTTAATCAAGTTTAAAATGTTTTAGCTTTCCTGAGAATTTCATTAACTGATTTAAGTATACCTCACTTTGAAAAGCAGTGAGGGTCTTTGGACGAACAACTCTATTTTATGTTTTTGATTATACAGGAAACCCTTCTGACTGTGCATTTTCATAAGGTTTATTACCTGGGGAATTATAATAATAATAGTACTATGTCACACCATCTGGTCAAGAGCAGCACCAGTAAACACATTTTCTCGTTTTATTACACAAGAAATGCTTTAGGCTGTAAGTCAACAAAGAGATTTGCCAAGGGAAATAATAGTAATACATGTAAACAGGTTTTGCACAGTGGCAGGGCAATGCCAGTAGTTAAATAAAGCAACATTGCAATTATCACTTGACTTATTGCCATTTTAGGCAACACTCACTTTCATACAAATTAGATAACATTTCTTAGTGTGGTATTCGGTAGCATAAAATCAGCCATTACATAGTGCAGGATAAACAGTGAAACAAACTTGTCACTGAAGGCCTTTGAGACTCTCAGTATGGTAAGGTAAGAATTGTCATTTCCTTTGTTCATAGGTAAATACTAAGCTGGCTGTCCTTGTGGGCCATTTTAAGCCTATCCAGTTTCCCTTTTGGTACTTGAATTAACCTATCCCTTTTGGTGTTATATCGGCCTTAGCCATCCCATGGTCAATAATTGTATATTACACACAGTGAGAACCATAGTGAGCTTGAGGGTACCTATGCATGGGATAAAGCATTTAGGTATCTCCCCTGTCCATTAGTAGTATAGGGCCAGTCCTGGAGTAAACTTTCTATTGCCCATCCACAGATCCAAGTTGAATATTTACAGGGATCAGCTTTGTTTTACAAGGATGGGGACTCTGTTCCAGAGCAGTATATCCTCAGTGAGATATATCTGTCCCTTCAATCCATTCTGTTGATACTACAGAAGAGGTTTACATCCCTGGGCTGAGTACCTTTGATACAATTTGACTTGCTGTTGTGCTGTAGGTCCAACAGTAATGGATCAGAGGATATCTTGCATGCCAGAGGCAAGTCATCTCTTGGCAGCCTGTAGGATATAGAGTGTAATTACAGGACTCTGAGGTGGTCCGTGTAGGACATTTTGTTTAGGCCATGTATCCTTTTAACAAGGTATGTATTTGGGTGCTGCAGTTGTTACAGGTGTCTGGACAGATGCATGCCAAATGGGTCAGTATACTCAATAATTAGCCTAATGGGGGCTGAGTAAAGGTGAACAATAGCATATCTAGATCTAGAGGAAATCTCTTTGTTTATAAACTGCACAATATAGCCAGACTTTCTTACAACAGTGGATACATGTTGGTCAAAACTTAGGTCACTGTCTACATAGGTTCACAAATCCTGAACAACTGGGTAAACTCTTAAGACCATATTGTCAATGTCTTAGCTACCCCAAGGTAAAAAAACTTCCAAAAGTTTAGTTTCAGTTTATGATTCTGCCACCATTTATTTCTTTGGGACAAACCTTCCTGCAGGATGGTTAAGTCTTTTGGGGATTCAGTGACTGCTCCTAGCTTTCAGTCATCTATAAACTTAGTCAGCCAGAGCCCTTTAGTATTGGCTTTTACTTCATCGAAGTAGATGCCAAACAGGAGCGGTCCCAGCAATGAAAACTGGTGGACTTCACTGGAGGCTAGTCTCTTTGTAGAGGTAGCATTCCCTATTTTGATCTCCTGCATCCTATGTGTGAGACAGTTGGCAATCCAGTGGGGGATTTAATTTAAGGGTTTATTTCCAGTTTATTTAGCTTTTCTACTATGCCTGGCTGGGGGATTGTGTCAACAGCTTTGACCACATCGAGGTATGCGGTGTGTACCATTTAAACATCATCCATTACTCTGCTGACCTCTTCAAAAAAGTCCATCAGGCTAAGTAAGCATGACCTGCCCTTGATGAATCCAAACTGAGATGATTCTATTGTTTGCAGGTTCTCTATGTCCTTATTGGTTAGTTCAGTGATAAGTCTCTCCATGGCCTTGCATTTGAGGATGATCAGACTTAGGGCTGTGTAAACTGTTTGAGTTTGTGGAAGGGCCTCTGTTATGCAGAGGAATGACTGTAGCTGTTTTAATTTGCGTCATACAAAACCTGTACAGAGGCTGAGGTTGAAAAATGTTATTTAGGAGGTAGCTAAATCATGCTTCATGCTATTTAAGATGCATCCAGGAATTTTGTCAGGACCCATCGATGCAGTATTTGTAGCTTCTAATAGTGCTTTTAGAACCTAGTCTTGTATGATAGCTGGAGGCAAGCTGGTTTCTGGTATATCATGTGGGATGGAGACAGGGGTAAAGTCTGAGCTGAATTTATTAGCCAGTAGGTTCACTATATCTTCAGCCTCAGTGTAGGTAACACCTTTCACAATCAGCTCAGTTCATTGTTGCATCATGCTTCTGAAATTACAAGCATAACTAAAAATAGGTGTTGTGAATGTCTTTGGCTTGCGTGGTTATTTTTGCCTCAAACTTGGCTTTGGTGAATTTTATTAAGCTCTTGAGGTGTTTGTTTAATTCAGTGACAAAGGCTCTATCTTTCTGGTTAGAACTCCTCTTACCTTTGGTCAAAATTATCTTAATTTTATTGTAAAGCTTGTTGACATTGAGGTTCCACCATAGGGGTTTGTTCTGCACTTGTTCCTACAGGGTTACAGCTGTATCTGTGCAACTGTTTACATGCTTATCTAGTGTGGTGGTGTATGAGTCCATGTATTCAGTGAAATTAACTAGGTTTGGTGGCAATATGAAGCTTGCCAATGTATCAATTAGGAGTAGGTAGAGTGCCTTACCTTCAGTAGAATGGATTTCTCCTCAGCTATGCAATGCTCATAGCGGGTGCACCTAGGAATCAATAGTTACTGTGGCTATGTTACTCTCTCATCCCTCACTCATGCTGTCCAAATTTGCCAGGAGTGGTAAGATCACACATTACCAGAGTGACAGAATATTTGGGCTTTATGAGAATATGACCATTTCTAAATTTGCAAACTTGACTCTACATGAAATGTTGGCTACTGCCTTGCACAGAAAATGGTGGCTTGGCCCACCTAGTCTGCTTTTCTATTCTCTTGCTGAGAGCACTGCAGACCCTAGTTAACCAATGGCCCTCTTTTTCATGATACTCTTCCAATAATGATCATATGTGTGTCCTATGCATTTTTATATTCCCTTTCATGTTTTTTTCTTTTGCATGGTCCTTAGAAAGGTTGGTCCATACATCCACAACCCTTTATGTTAACGACTACTTCCTCACACTGCCTTAAGGGCCATCCACTTTCTTTCTTGAGGCAGTAACCCTTGTTTATTTCACATTTGTTAGAATAATCCTACCATCCTGAACTACTGATCCTTCTGAACAATGTACATTTTTTGTATTTCAAATGTGTTTTTTCTCACCAAGGTCATCTGTGCAAAGTCTTGATATGACTTCTTATGCAGACACTATACTATTTGATGCCCACCCCAGAACTGCATTCATTTTATACCTTTGTAGAGATAGACCTTCTCTGTGTGCATTAGTACAGTGGAGCTCCATAACAGTTATTGGTTAAGCAAACTGAGTAAATTAATAAGTAGGATGGATATCTTTCACATTATCTAGTTTTCAGTCAAAATTCATACTATTATAGAATTTTTTATTGCATTTATATTAAGTTTTAGTGTTTTACTGTAGGATCCAATAAGACATGGAATATACGGCATACCCAGAATTCATGTTTATTTAACTTCAAAACTAAAACATTAGTTCATTTAGATTTGCAAATACAGAATGAACAGTATATTCACCACAGTTACCCATTCTATACAGTCCTTTTGGACACAGACTATCCCACAAATAACAGGAAAGTCCCAGGCCTGAGACCTCACTTCTCAGCACCACTTTCAGCTCCAAGCTCAGATACTGTCACAGTACACTCCAAGGCTGAATTCCTCTCTTCTAGTCCTCACACTCAGTTCCAAATTCAAGTACTTCCACCAAGGATAGTCCACAGTTACATTCCATAATGTAGCACTGAGTTTACACACTTACAGTCCACAATTCCAAATCTTCTTTTCAGCAGTTCTCCACTGTTCCTTCACTAAGGAACTAACTTCCTGAATTGACCCCTTCGGGCTATTCCCTTTTATAATAAGGCAACTGGCAATTAAGTGTATTTGACAGGCCATTTGCTGTGGGAACTATTTCTACACACCATATACTGCCATGCATTCTGAAAGCATTTAAATGTACATACACATTTATTACTATCAACCTGTCAGGTTATCATAACTCATACAAAACTTTACATAAATTTTATAAATTCAATAAGCTCAATATTTTACATTATTTACTTTACTATAGATAACATTCTGCACTAACATTTGCTTATTTAAGGAAGCTCCCAGAAAAAAAAAAGTAGGCTTGTATAGTGTTTACTTTAAAAGTTATATGTAAATAATGCCTTCTTTTTATATGGACCAAATAGTTTACATTTCTAATGTTCCCTAATAGAATCTAAAAAAATTTATGGAAATTGTTGCTCTGAAATTCCAATATCTCTAAGACAAGTGAGTATGTGGGTTGGTGAAATAGTGATGTTCAAAATCACCTAAGGTTTGTATGCTGTATCATTATTCATGTGCCATTCAATGGACTGGCAACCCATCCAGGATTGTTTTTTGCCTTATACCTATTATTTGCTGAGACAGGCTCCAGCTCACTGTAACTCTGAATACAGCAGGCATTCAAACTGGATGGCTAGAATGAATGTGGAACTATATAATAAACATTTCAACATCTTTAAAGCACTTAAACTGAAGATTAATTGATTATTTAACATTTAAAAGTATATCAAAGTTTGATTACAAGACACTCATTGGCTCTATGCACTTCTTTAATTAATTTAAACAAAGTAAGGTAACTGTGTTCATTTCTTAAACTATTTGTTTTCTAGATTTATTTTTTAAATTTCTCATTATCAGAAGCTTTGGAAAAAGTACCTCCTTCGCCCCTACACACACACACACACACACACACACACACACACACACACACACACACACCCAGCAAATGAGGAAGATGATTCCTGAATAATGAGCCAATACCAACAATGAGAAATCCAGAATTCAATAAGTGTTCTTTCATCAGGATTAGTGAAAACATTTCTTGCAATGTTATCTTACATGGTGGGTAAAATGGGAAGAGGTTGTTGAACAAAACCAGTTTATCCCATCAAGAGTGAGGAGAGACATACTAACAGATGATCAATGCCCTACTAAACAAGATAGACAGCTTCACATAGTTAAAAGAACTTCCACAACAAAGAAGGGACTTCATGAAAACTGAGTTTGCCCATAATTTTACTTGTATCAGAATGAAGCTCTGATTATCGTCAACAAGGTGTTTTATCAAAAATGAATAATTCTTCTAAACCCTCCAACTCACAGGTAAAGAGAGATTTCTATGAGTAGTTTTATTTGCAGTGCACTAATCAAAGTGTTGTCACATGCTTCAGACTTTTGTTTCAGTTAACTATATAATTTTCTTGCTAGTTCTTTCAATTTATAAGTTGTTGAGTTGAGATACAGTTTGGCTGAGGATACTGTTTTAGTAAAAAAAAACATTTTTCTCTGAGATACCTTTTGGATAAGAGCAACCACTCATCTTTAGTAACCGAAATTACATGCTTGTCTTTATTTAATTTTGTTTAAAACATACTGGCTGCCTTTTTCATACTGTCTTTTTATTTTTCAAGAGCGAGTTATGAGTAAACTAACAATAAGATAGGGATGGTACAGTTAGATTGGAGATGCAGCCACAGTTGATACCAAGAGAGTCAACATTTAATTTCACTTCATGAATCAATTATTAATACTCATTCTGATTCACAAGTACCACCGAGGGTGAAGGAGAATGATTAGCACTCTGTAATAGTATATAAATAGGCCATGCTAAAGTAATACCTTTCTCTTTACTTTTCAAAAACAAGGACTATTGTTATTTAAAATATTTTTAGGGTAATAGCAAATTTCAGAAAGTGAATGCTACTTTTCCAGAAGATAAAGGGTAACTTTTTATCCTATGATACTGTTGCAACAGATCTTGTCTGTACTGCTGCCAAACACAGTGATACTGAAATTAATGACATTCTTCATGGGTATAAGCAATCCTTGGTTAACTGGGGTATCCACATAAATTAAAGAGGGATGGGCTTCTTCAACATGGTACCTGGTAGCAAAGCACAGGAGAAGTCATTATTGCAGACTCAATAACAGGACATGACTGATAAAGAGTACTATCAAAATCACAACATGTTAGGACAGCCCCTATCATGCACATGTAGTTGGCAAGGCCTTCCCCACAAATCCAGCAAGTGGTTGCCTCTTTACCCAACCTCTCTCTCAGAAACCTAGGTGAACAGTAAAAGAAGAAGAAGGAGTTTCTTCTGTTACTCGGCAGCTGCATCAGCCATTCAGTCACTTTTCAAGTTCTCTTCAGTATGACTTAGATTCAGGAGGTTGACAGACCAAGCCTGGGAAGTTTATTAATAAGGCTTAAGGCCTATGTACTGTTAAGCTGTGTATAACCACTGTAGTCCTTTATAAACTTAAATCCATTATTGAAGCAGGAGTAAAGAAGCATATATTCTAGGATGAATTATGGATGTATGATTTTGTACTACTTTGCCAACGTTTGGGGGTTATCAGTCCAAGATGAAGTATATGCCAAAATGTGTGTGTTAGTTTTTTTTTCCTTCAGCAGATCCATAGCACACATATCATTTACGTTTACTTTTGGCCATTATTATTATTATTTCTTTGTTTGTTTTCACATACTACCACTAAGGAGGGGTGATACAGATTTATTTTGTTCCATCCTTAATCAAGATTTATTATGATCTGCTGCTTGTGAAAAAGAAAAGGTTATTACATCATTCCCCTCTAAACAAGATGTCATAACAGTTCAATGTCTGGGATACAAAGCACTAAGTTACAATTTCTATGCTGCTATACCTTTAAGTACCCATAGCCATAACTCTCAATTTCTTTACTCAAAATTTCTAGATAAAATCAAATATAATGGTGAAACAAAGGGCCAAAATCAGGGACAATTTTTTTAAATATTACTCCTAATTCACTTTAGAAGGTTAATAAAACAACAGGTTTGGCATGAATGTTCATTTTTCTTGACAATAAGAAGTCTAAAACTCTAGACTGCTAGTATTGACTAACTGTAATCCTCAGTTATTTACTAGAAAATCAAAAGTTTTATTGGGTCAGAGCAAAAATATTAGGCAAAAATCAGGTATATTCTGAAAAATCAGTGGGACAGTTGAAAAGTATGCCCGTGGAACAGTTTTCTATCACACAGTGTATTGAATTTTTTTCTACTCAAGTTACCAAGCTCTTTAAAGGGCAGCTAATGAAATGCAAAACTGGGAAAAAGATCATTAGAAACTATAAAACATGCTTCAGTGAACTTCATTTGGTTTTATGAGACAAAAGTACTGCCACCAGAGCCAGTATGCAGGCAGATACATTCAAGTACTAAAAATCTGTCCCTGGATACTGACACCAGAACAATGTTCTTATTTTCACTTTCCAACAGTTTGTTCAAGACAAAATAAGGCTGATCTGAATGTCTGTATGAATGCCAAAACTCTTTTCATACTAAGATAATTATTGAGGGCATGTCTCATCTGCTAAAAAGTAGAAATAGATGCACTTCTTCAAGGCATTCAAGACATTCATTTCATCTATAGATGTCTGTTCTCAGTAACCTCACATTCTGGCAGTTCAGAGGTGCAGGGAGTTACAGGAAGATGTGGCTAAGTACAAATGAGCTAATTCAAGCATTTCAGTTCTAAAACTAAAGTTATTTTTGTTTTGGAAAACCAGCTTGCCTTCTCAGTCCCCAGGACAAGGAAGCTGTTTGACTCTGTCATTTCAAGTGGCATGATAAGTACAGATGAATAAACGCTGAAGACGGTCGTGTGTTTTCCATCACAGCAGTGCTTGTCACACTGCCATTTTCTCCACTGCTTCTTATAGAAAGTGTCTGCTGAAGTTAAGGATAAATCCACTCCCATCTTGGTTTCTTGTCTGAGACACAAGCTCACACACACAAGCACACATGCATGCATACATACTGTCTCACACATACACAAGTTCATACACATACTCACACGCAGTCACGCATACTTATATACATAGGTGTGTATACATAGACACAGCCACACAAAAACACACTCACATGCACACTCGCACACCAAACTCTGCAGACATTTATACTGATATGTGTGGTGGTATGTTCCTGCAGCTTTAAGAAACATTGTATTTCAGTAGTCACATAAACAAACACCAGGTCACTGTGATCTAGAAGTCACATTTTCACTGTGACTCAGTTTCTACAACACATGATTAAGTAGTTTTTGTGAATGCCCGGTATCAGAACTTTGGAAATATTCATTTTGTGTAACAGTCTCAAAAAATAAATAAATAAATAATAAAAACTTCAGACTCTTGTCCCCTTCATTCGACAGCCAGTTTCTAGCTGTGCTTTCTGCTCTTGCATAAAACCAAATATATTGTCAGAGTACCTTGTAATTCACTTAGAAAAGCAGGTAAGAATAATCTCTTGCCCAGGTAACTGTATCACAGATAAGACTACTAAAGAAGTAAAAGTTTCAAAAGCTTGAATTTCTCATGTAGTCTGATTTCCTGACCATTACGTTACCTAGTGCACTGCAGACAAGGCCCATACTGGGACTAGTCAGAGCATGGCCCGTGCTTAAGATGACCAGTTCTTTTATCATTGGTCAGTACAGTACAGACCAAACAGGCATTTAATACGCATCTTGGTTTGAAAGGCAGCACAACAGATACTGCATACCAGGTATGGAATATGTTATAGAAATTCTGCCTTCATGTTTACTAGTCTTAAAGAGATAGTACATTTCCAAAATGTGTATCTGTGAAAGAATAACTAGTTCAGGATATAAGTTGTAGAACACAAATACTCTTTGCAGTGATTATTTACTCTCCAAAGTCTTCAGTCTCTGGGTTGAGACTGAAATTGGTCCACCTCAGTAAACACATTCAAATTATTTATAAGTACATAAATTCTTTATATAGTGTGCTAATGTACAAATGATCAGTTTGTGGCTCTGATCCTCAGAAAACTGCTATGTCATATAAGTCTCCTCTAGTTTAAGGCAGTGCACAGTAAAAAAAGCACCTGTTCCACTGAAGTAGTCAGTGGTAGTACTACATTCTGTAGTGTAACCTTTCAGCAAACATTTTTTGATCATATTTCCTTCATTGTTTTACATCAAAAACTAATTGACATTAGTTCTTCTCAGGGGTACCATGTTTTTTATAAGACCGCTGTGCAGTACTGCAGAAAAGTCTTCCCTTTTCTCCACTGTTGTGTAACCATGGAATTGATATATTTAAGTGATTAGAATGTAGAAGTCTTAAGCTGCCTTGTGGAGGGTGCAGAGGACTTATACTTCTGCAAAAAATGCTTTTTTGTTTGTTGTTTTGGGATTAAGATGGTTGTTTCATTCAAATAATTAAAAAAAAATTAAATTTTACATTTCTAAAAGACAATTAGTGACCATAGGAAAAGCATGCTTAGTCTACATAAGTCTGAAGACTCAAAGCTATCCAAATGCACTACATCACTAGTCAAGAAGATAATCAGTATATTGCTGACAGGATGTATATCATATTCACTAGGCACTCATTTGTCACCCTTCTGTCTTCCAGACAAGGTTTAAGTGACAGAAGGTGGGTTACTACTTTTCCAGGCCCACACTAAGAAACCCTGCAGTAAATAGATGCCTCCCAAATTAGATGGAACACAGGAATCCCTTCTTTCTTTCTCAATGAATTTCAGCTAACTTTGTACTACTGCATTAAAGTCACCAGGCCTTCTACCAAGGCTAGATTAACAAGGGACCTTTATGGAGCTGCAGCCTGAGGCCCACGTCTGAATAGGCCCTGCTGTGTCTGTTCCCTATTTAGTCTGAAATT
Organism: Protopterus annectens; assembly: GCF_019279795.1. Taxonomy (NCBI): domain Eukaryota; kingdom Metazoa; phylum Chordata; order Ceratodontiformes; family Protopteridae; genus Protopterus; species Protopterus annectens. Next base: position 114,846,836 of record NC_056742.1, on the reverse strand, counting down.
CTGTACAACTTTCACACCTAGTAAATTAGTCTTTTATAATTTTCACCTCCAAACTCATAAACCAGCACTGCCTGCTACCCAATGCCAGCAAATATTCCCCATTTAGGTTAGAAAATTAAGTATCAGTAAGCACATTATCATTCATTTTGCCTTAGTCGGAATGAAAAGTACAAGTTAGTTTAGCAACAATGACTATGCTGAACCCAAACTAGACAAAACATAATATAGCCTGCCAAATTTCATATTTATTAAATATCTAATGTGAATATTGATGGGATATCATTTTGCAGTTCTGACTGAGAAATTAGTGTAGCCCAGTGAAGACTGTCTGTTTATAGACAGTAGCTAGGAAAGCTGTCTAGAAGACCATTTAGGTGCTTAGCCCAAGTTTTCAATTGCCTCAGAGCACTGCCTGGTCAAGTGACTTGCTTAGACTCACAGTAGACAAATGGATGTAAAGGGAATCAAACCTCATACATAGGTACAGGAACAGTTGTGATGGTATTATACAAACTGAGGAATGACTGTTATGAAAACCATGCTGCAGAGCTTAACCTTGGCCTTATATAAAGAATGTATTTATAGAATACATTCCAAAAATCAAGCAAACTACAATCAAGATGAGAACAACCAGAATCAACACTTCTGGATCTGGATGAAATTTAGAGATCTGCTAAACAAACAGTCACAAACTTATTGATATAAGGACTCTGTCAAGAACATCTAAAGTTTTAGACATATAGTAGACACCTTTGTAAATAGTTGTTCTAATTGTGATTTTTTTATTTAGTTTGCTTGCTTAACATTTTATTTCCATATATATTTTTAAATGTTGCAATAAGTTGTTCATCTTTCGGCTTTTCCCAGTTAGGGGTCGTCACAGCGGAACTCCGATCCACTAATGATTGGCAGTAGATTTTCACGAACGCCGAGGAGCCAGCTCGACATCCAACCTTCAACAAAGGCACGCCCATTTACGCATGTCTTTCGAACGCCCACCCAACCGTGGGGAGGACATGCAGACTCCACACAGAAGGCACTCCCCACACTCCAGCTGAGAATCGAATAGGAGAGCCTCTTGCTGTGAGGCAACAACGCTACCGCTGCACCACTGCGGATTACAATAAGTTGTTCATTTGTTAAAATTAATAAAAATAATTTTAATGGAGAAAATCAAGCAATCTGACTAAATTAGCATGGGTATATAAAAATATGCTTGATTACGTGTAGAATACCCCCTCACCCAACACACCCAAACACAAAATGACACAATGACAAAAAAAAATTCTATTTCATAGATGCACTAACATAAGCATATGTTACTACTTACATATATTACCACTAAGGAAAATGGCTAAATAATGTATCTCAGAGGTCGACTGTGCCATTGATCAGAATGGAATTTTACAAAATATAAAAGACTTTAAAAAATTATATATCACATTTCTAGTTTCAAGTGTGACAAATGAAAGCTATAGCAAATCACTGGTCATGAGAAATCACTTGAACTAAGCAGTATTCCATTATAGCAATTAGGTTTTACCATGTTTATATGGTGATTTGCAGCGGTAGCATTGTCGCCTCACAGCAAGAGGTACTCCCGTTCGATTCTCGGCTGGAGCTCCTTCTGTGTGGAGTCTGCATGGCCTCCCCGCGGTCGAGTAGCGTTCGAAAGACATGTGTGAATGGGCGTGCCTTCGTTGAAAGTTGGGCATCGGGCTGGCAACTCGACACCATAAAAATCTGCTGCCAATCATTAGTGGACCGTAGTTCTGCTGTGGCAACCCCTAACTGGGAAAAGCCGAAAGAAGAAGATATGGTGAATTTTAAGCTTTTTAATAATGTAAGATAATATTACTATTGTATTAAAAAATGCAGGCACACAGCAAGAGAACATTACCTGTCAGTAAAGGGGTGATAGTAAGAAGAAAAGCACACTACATAAATACAAAGTGGAATAAATATCTCATGAGAGTCGGTGTAAACTATCTTGTCTATAATGGGAAGACCTGATGTATGCAAAAAAAATGGTCTTTTTGAGGAGACGTGTAGATCAGAAACAATAATAAATTTCAAACACATATTTTAGACTTGAGTACTATGGGCAATGTTTCTATTTGTTTGTCAGGGATATAGATATTCTGCTGTAACTGAAATGACATCTGCTGTAAGTTACATAGCTAGAAAAGTGAAAGAACAAGATAGGGTGAGTATGCCAGATAGTACTGAAAGCTAAAATCAAGTTTCAGCGAGATGACAGAGCAGTTCTACTACTTTAATGTATGAGTGACTATTCTAATTTTCACTCATGTTTAGAAGGTCTGATAGCCACGGCATACCTGCTATAAGAACAGCACCAGAGCTGGAGCCATTCTTTAATTCTTTCAAGCTGCATGCAGTCAGTAGTTTCACATGCAAAAAGGAGGAATCAAGTTTCAAGGACAGAAGAGGACTTATTTTGTTCAGGGTCAGTAACTCGTACAAAATACTGCCACTGTGAATAATAAATTAATAATACATTTTAGTCATGCTCATGGCTCATCAGTCACTGTAATACACAATAATATAAAATGCATTTTACATCTGCACACAGGCTAGCTCCAATAATGTGATATGTCAGTAATGACTGACTAACCACAATACTGACTTCTAAAGACAGCTATTTGGACAAAGAATGTCAGAGATTGCTCACATTCATAGCAGAGACTGTAGAAGAGGCAGGAGCAGGGATAAAGGTGTTACAGAATATCATCAATTTTTATGCAATTGGTAACCACCGACTACCAGATTTGGTTCCCAGACTTTCTGGGTCTCGGTGTAAGTGTACAGTCTGCACAGTCAGTAGTTCTGCCCCTCTTCTACCTCATATACATAAACTGGTTCAAAGATGACAAAGGCATTTCTGCATAATGTAGTGTCAGGCTTTCCTTTATATCCATGAATTACATTTGCACTTAAATATCTGTTTATGAGGAAGTCAAATTACATTTGCTAGGTGTCAAGAAGGCCCTTTTTTACTCATCTGTATCTAACAGTTCAGAGTGAAAGTGCAGTACATTACATTAGTCTGATAACAGTAAGAGATTAGAAGCCTATCAATTCTATTCATGAGTATTTAACATTCTAAATTCCCTCATTCTTCACCTTCACCCTATCCCCCTACTCACCTGCCCCATACCATCTTTAATGTCTCTGTACATTCTCTCTCTCTCTCTCCCTTTGCCAACCACTTTGGTAGCCCTGTTTGTGAATAAGTACTTTTAGCTATCCATGGACTACTTAGTTGAAATAATCAAATGTCTGTCACTCCTTAATCCTCTATTCTTCCTGTTTAAGATGGTATTTTCATATCTTTCTAACATAATTGTGTGAACTAATATAATTTCCCTTCCTGATCTTTTCTAGACTGTAAAAAGAAGAGCTCTATCTGTGCCAGTCAGTGGAATTTCCAGGTTTCCATTCTTGCTGGGATACAATAGGAACACAGTACATAGCTGGTGGGATATGCAGACATCTGAAGACAAAAAAAGTATAGCATACAAAATAACAATTCACCGTGGAAGGCATACAAAATAACAATTCACCGTGGAAGGCATACAAAATAACAATTCACCGTGGAAGGCATACAAAATAACAATTCACCGTGGAAGGCATACAAAATAACAATTCACCGTGGAAGGCCATTTCCTTATATTTCCCTGTGAAAAACAAAAACTGCCACACTGTGACAACATTAAATATTTTATATATCATTGTATTATGCACAACACAGAGAACAACTATATTTGTCATACTTAAGGATTACTGTGTTGATGAAGTGTTAATACTCTACAGCATAACAAATCAAGTCAATAGCTAAAATTACAACAGAAGTAGGAGGATGGCACAAAGATATTTGTGCCTCAGTAAAAAAAAAAAAATGTCAAAACACAAATTCAAGAACAGCAAGTTGTACCTGTTTTGCACTGATTAGAGATTTGGATTTAATTTAAAAATTATTTAAAATTTTACAGCAAAATACTGACAGCCATTTTCTTAACAAAACAAAATACTCTCACATTAAAAGCAGACTTAGCATAAGCAACAGTAAACTACTCTTCCTTTGAAACTTCCATATATTGAAAATGTATCTGGCAACCCATTAAACTATAAGAGACCTGTTGAGAGTCTTATAGTCAAATAGCATATAGTGAATCACTAATTAGCGGCTATGTGAAGGGTGCAGAAGTTGAAAAGACGAATGTGTAACACGTGGGGCAGCTCACTGGACACAAATGCCCCTTTTCCAGAGAAACCCAGGAGTACCATCTAATGAAGAGACTTAGTCAAAGTCACACAGAAGACAAAAAAAAGACTGAGAGGAGCCAAACCTGCAGTGCAGGAAGCAGCTCATTAACAGCTCATGGCCTTATTCATCTGCACTGTCATGGCCTTATTCATCTGCACTGTCATGGCCTTATTCATCTGCACTGTCCTGGCCTTATTCATCTGTACTGTCATGGCCTTATTCATCTGCACTGTCCTGGCCTTATTCATCTGCACTGTCATGGCCTTATTCATCTGCACTGTCATGGCCTTATTCATCTGCACTGTCCTGGCCTTATTCATCTGCACTGTCCTGGCCTTATTCATCTGCACTGTCCTGGCCTTATTCATCTGCACTGTCCTGGCCTTATTCATCTGCACTGTCCTGGCCTTATTCATCTGCACTGTCATGGCCTTATTCATCTGCACTGTCCTGGCCTTATTCATCTGCACTGTCCTGGCCTTATTCATCTGCACTGTCATGGCCTTATTCATCTGCACTGTCATGGCCTTATTCATCTGCACTGTCATGGCCTTATTCATCTGCACTGTCATGGCCTTATTCATCTGCACCGTCATGGCCTTATTCATCTGCACCGTCATGGCCTTATTCATCTGCACCGTCCTGGCCTTATTCATCTGCACTGTCATGGCCTTATTCATCTGTACTGTCATGGCCTTATTCATCTGCACTGTCATGGCCTTATTCATCTGCACTGTCATGGCCTTATTCATCTGCACTGTCATGGCCTTATTCATCTGCACTGTCATGGCCTTATTCATCTGCACTGTCATGGCCTTATTCATCTGTACTGTCCTGGCCTTATTCATCTGCACTGTCCTGGCCTTATTCATCTGCACTGTCCTGGCCTTATTCATCTGCACTGTCCTGGCCTTATTCATCTGCACTGTCATGGCCTTATTCATCTGTACTGTCATGGCCTTATTCATCTGCACTGTCATGGCCTTATTCATCTGCACTGTCATGGCCTTATTCATCTGCACTGTCATGGCCTTATTCATCTGCACTGTCCTGGCCTTATTCATCTGCACTGTCATGGCCTTATTCATCTGCACTGTCATGGCCTTATTCATCTGCACTGTCATGGCCTTATTCATCTGCACTGTCATGGCCTTATTCATCTGCACTGTCATGGCCTTATTCATCTGCACTGTCATGGCCTTATTCATCTGCACTGTCCTGGCCTTATTCATCTGCACTGTCATGGCCTTATTCATCTGCACTGTCATGGCCTTATTCATCTGCACTGTCATGGCCTTATTCATCTGCACTATCATGGCCTTATTCATCTGCACTGTCATGGCCTTATTCATCTGCACTGTCATGGCCTTATTCATCTGCACTGTCATGGCCTTATTCATCTGCACTGTCATGGCCTTATTCATCTGCACTGTCATGGCCTTATTCATCTGCACTGTCATGGCCTTATTCATCTGCACTGTCCTGGCCTTATTCATCTGCACTGAGTGCTAGACAAATTGTTGTAGCTCAGTGCATTCATACCCGCATGCCCTCAAAAAACAAGCTAAATTAAAAATGTATTCATAATTAAAATATTAACATTAAACTCACTGGCATCATGCTGTACAACTTATTCACCTCTAAATAATAAACACACTGTCTACATTCAACAAAACAAGGGCTCTAAGGATCATATTGAAAGAACATGGCTCATATGCTGATGCTCCTGTTTACTACAATCAATTCCTTTCTTTACACCGTAAATACACTGGGATGCAGGAACCGAGTATTTATACAAAGACAAATGTGACCATCAGTTTCATCTCCTTCTGTGAATGTGTACACATCAGATGTCTTCTTGTAATAACATGAGTAAACAGATACATAAATAATGACCTAGAAGTATATTTCAACTTGCTGCTGTGAGAACTAGGACAGTGATATGCATTGCACCCCCATGTCTTCAGAACCTCTTGGCTAAAGAACAGAGGCAAACACCCATCATCAGGAATATATTTTAACTATTGCTCTTCTATAATTAGAAAGCTGTTAGCATAGCAGATGTTGCATTAGCAAGCTTTTTCTGAAGAATATGAAGTCTGAAACTCAAATGTGTGTAATTATTTAGTGACTGCAGCCCACAACACTTTTTAACAGGAAGCCATAAATGTTACTAGAAAGAGATCGCAAACATGGGGAAAATGTAAGCGGCATTTGAGAATTATGATCCCTGCACACACACATGCACATGAATGAGTACATGCACACACACACACACACACACACACACACACACACACACACATTAATTGCAACCAACTGCATGACTGCACACCTCAAATATTACTTGAGATCAAGTGAGTGAATAAATTCATAAATAATGCCCCCAAAATGTATCTTAGCTCACTGTTGTTAAAATCATACAGTGCATCTCCCTCTGCCTTCTATACTTCTTCACCCAAGAATCAGAAACAAAGACAAAAAACAGGAACATGTTTAAATATTCCCCTTATATACTAAGAAGGTTGCTAAAATAACAAGATTTGCATTAGCAAGCATTATCTGAAGGATACAAGTATGAAAGTAATGAATGACTGAAATCTGCTCAATTTGCCAGAAATCCAACAAACATTACGAAAAACAGACCAAAATATCCCTGTGTCATTGCCAAGAACTCTGGACAAAGCCAAAAATAATGGGGAGACAACCGGGACAATTTTCAATTATTATTTTATGTATTTGTTAACCAGGTAAACTCACTGGATAAAGTATCCCTTTACAGGAGTGATGCAGGAACACCGTCTGGTAAAGTGACTTGCTTAAAGCCACACATTAGGCAAATGGAGGTGAGAGAATTAAAATACTATAACTTTGACTAGAGGAAGTAGTTTGCTTATATCTCAGAGCCTTAGGTGCCAGGCAACTACAAGTCACTTAAAACATTAACATAGCAGTACGTGATGGATGGGCATGCATTTTTGGAGCAATAAATACTATGAAATTGTAATGAGTATCATTACTGACTGATCGCAATCCACAATGATTTATCTGAAAAAAAGAAGACAGAGGATAAATATGACACAAAATCAGAGATTTTCTGCAAAATCAGGGATAGAAAAGAGAGATAGAAGGGAAAATAGTAGAACAGATTAACAGCTTCAAGCATGTGGTGGTCAGGGGGTTATGAATGAAGAGACTGAAGCTAGAATTGGAGGAACCGAGGCTGAATAACACAATGTGTCAGGGGTAGTGTATGTGTGTCAAAAGAATGCCAAAAAAGCTGAAAAGTAAGGTGTATAAAGCATACAGTATGTGTGACTGGTGCATCTGTGTAGTACAGAAACTTGGCCAATGAAGGCAGAACAGTTGAGGAAGCTAGAAGCGATGGAGATGAAGTGCCTGAGATAGATGGTAGGATGCACACTGTGGGACAGACAAAGAAATGATAACATCACAGCAGAAGTCAAAGTAGCTCCAACTGCAGAGAAGGTCTAACAGAATAGATTACTGTCATTCAGGTGCATGCTCAGAAAAGCAGAAGACAATTTTGTGAAGAAAGAGAGACAGAAAGACGAAAACAGGAAATGAGGATGTCCAGCAAAGAGATGGATGGATTGTGAAAGTAAAGACTGTCAAAAAAGGTAGGAGAGTGACGATGAATCAAGAGAGATAAAGACTGATGACAAAACACCCTGACCCTATGTAGAACGTGGGAAAAGAGGGGCTGATGATGACAGAATTTAAGTGAGAATCACTAACTTCCCCAAGATTGCCTGAACCCACAGAATGTTATATTAATAATATCAAGTAAGGAGGAGTACAATGAGCAAAGCTGCTGTTTTTTTTTTTTTTTTTTTTTTGCTTAAATGATCCATTATTTGTATGGGGCTTGATGTCTACATTAATTGTGTTCTCTTATGCATTATGGGAGGGTAGTATCGTCTCAATCTCCTACCTTTTTGGTAACTGCTACAAAGTGGATTTGATGGTTTAAGGAAGTATCAACCCATACACTTACAAAGAATAACACAAGGCAACTTAACTAGACTTAGACAAACAGCATTCTAATTAGGACATTGCATAGTATTACATTTACACCCAGTTCAGGTAGCTTGTATTCATCTTGTCTTCACCTTTGTCAAACTGGGTCAGAGAAAACTACCTTCCATGAATATTTATATCCAGGATTGTTCTTTATATCAGCTGATTAATGTTATGCCACTGTAGTTGAGGTAAATATCTGCATTGAGAGACCACAGCACATTCTACTTAGCGTGGAAGTACTACAGCTTTAAGGGCAGCCACCAGTTAGCTCACACATTAGGAAATTTACAAAGTAACCACAAAGAAAAGCAATTCATGCCTTTAAGTGTCATTATCACCCTGAGATTCAGTCCCATGTGCGTGACCTGCTTGGCAGGAGAAGTGTGTCTGGTGGTTGCATTGTAATGGCTTGTCAACTTTTAAAGTAAAGAGTAATGAAGGGGAATGTCTAAGAAAATGAAAACACAAGACTGCAGTGGCTTTTTATTCTTCTGCTTCCCTTTCTCTTCATTATTCAGACCCCACTCTGACTTCCAGTGCATAACTCGTCTCAAGACCTTGCAGTTTCAGAGAAATAAATAATGTCAGTGTGTCCTTTAAAGCGGCATGACACCAGTAATGCATTTCCCTGTGCTGTTTTATGTGGTACAGCTCATAACCATTAAAATACCTTGAGACTGTGCAGCCTGTAGAATTCAGTATTGTAACCACTCAAGTTCTTAGCTGTCGGGTTCTGAGTCAAATGTTTCCTTTTTACCTAAATGAGTGCACGTTGGGGAACAGAACTGCCCTCAGATCATCTTTGTTGTTTAAGAAATTAATTACCTGCTTACTTTTCTTGCAGGTGCAATTAAGTTTTTCTACTGTTTTTAGTTTCACAATGTTTTACTTAATGTGTGAACTGTAATTTATGAGTTTTAATATGACTTCACAAAGTTTAGAGATCTGGGGTGAAACCTGAATTAAAAAACAAAGTCTATTAGTATGGTATCCTTTCTAGGTTATGAGCTGAACTCTGATATTTACTAGTTTGGAATATTTTAACTTTTACTACAACCATTTGTTTAGTCTCAATTTGTATTCTATGACAAGGTAGCCTTTGTCTTAAAAGTGTTCAGAATGGTTAGTAACTGATGCTTTCCCTGAAGTTAATGCACACTAAGTGTGTTCAGGTTATTTCTCTCCATCTCGTATTTTTTCTTAGAAATAATATTAAAAGTTTTGTTCAAAACTGCTGAAGAAAATAGGTACTGCATAATGAAGGATGTTTGGACTCACAAGTGTCTTGTTCCACTACCTCAAGAGGTGATTTTAAAATCTTATTCCCAGTAGTGTGATGCATTTCATGAAAAATGCAAGCTGTACAACATAGTTTTTCTCATTTTATGCTGCATGCTGTGTGACACCATAGCCGTTTCTATAGATCACGTCATTCCAGGTGGATGAAAAATAACCATAACCACTCAATGAAAATTAGAACAGATTCCCTCTATTACCAGCCACATTTACATAATCCATTTTAATCAATGTCCTGCACCACCAGAAAGAAGATTGCAGAGCAGGACTCATGCACCTGATTAACAAAATGTAAGCAAGTTTATTCTTACCAGCCATATTAATACAATTTGAGAGCATGTATTTGCAATAGCTGAACACAAAATGAGCTTTCCTGCAATTTGTTTCAAGTGACTACTTAAGTTTACTGCTGAAAACCAATCTTACTACTATATGGCAAGACTAACTTTCACAAATGTACACTTAGCACTTGCTGATATAGTGCAACATAATTCAGAACCCCACTATAATCCTGCATGTTATAAACATTCACACAAATGGACTAGACTCACAGGGCAGAAATTGTATTCACTACAGAAAACTGGCATTTTCACAAATTCATAGATGCCATGAGACCCAGAATCCTGAGGAATTTTCCCGTTGACACAGTAGTCTAAGTAGAAAAACTTAGTAATAGATATAGATGCAGATCTACTTTATCCTGTGGAGAAGAACTCTTTGAACTGAGATGCCCTCGAGACACCCCAGGAAAATAATAATGTGAGAATTAATCAAACAAGGCAACTGTAAATTCTGCTGGAATGCCAGTGTGAGTAGGAGATCCCTTACCTAAGTGAAAGATTCCTGACACTTAGAAATACTATCTGCAAAGAAAGGCCAGTAATCTAAATAAGGAAAAATGTAAACATATTGCATTCTGAAGTAGGCTATCACAGGAGCTAAACACTTTGTATATACCCTTATAGTAGTAGATAGACCAAAGGGTAATGCAGAGAAACTGATAATATGATCCAGACTCAGAAGAAACCTTTAGGAACTTCCAACATGTGGATCTAGGGAAGGGAAATGAATCAACTGAAAATATAAGATTACCAGAAAACTAAAAAATAAATTAAAGGAAAACTGTACCTTAGAACTAAAAAGAAAATCTATTTGTTCACTCTATCTCTGTTTTCTAAGCTATGTTAACACCTCAAAATCACTCTAACTGTTTCTTATACAGTTTTAATATGTTTTCTGCAAGATGGGTGCCAGTGGGGCTTGACATATCAACGTAATTTTATTTTCTTCAAGCCTTTCTCTTTCCCATAATCCATTTCAAGTCTGCTTTCGTTTCATGGGTCCCACTGGTGTAGTCCCTTCAGCCACCATGGAGTGGGGAATACACCTGCAGGACCCATGGAACAAATGAGTGGTCTGAGGAACCAGCTTTGGTCACAGCAGACTCACCCATCTAGGGTTGCCACCCCTCCGTTTTTTTCTGGACTATCTGGAAATCAAACTGATTCTCTGGTAGTCCGGAAAACACTGTACAAACTCCGGTATTCTGTTTCAAAAAGGAAACAGATTATCAGAGTTTGTAAATTGGCTGATTTACTATGCTTGTTTTACAGAAAAACATAGTAAATCAGCCGAAAGCAGGCAGCAGGAACGAAAAAAGAGGGCGTTCCCCATCGAGTTATGTCATCACGACATCACAAAATGGGTGGAATGTGGGTGGGAGAGGGGGTGGCATGAGGGGTGTGGCTTTACTCTGGTTTTCGCCACGAAGGAAGGTGGCAACCCTACACCCATCTGTGGCTGAGACACTTTAGCAGCCTGCGATGGTGGCAAAGTCTGAATAATTTACTTCTTTTTTGTGACTGGAAGAAGAAAGAACCAAGAAACTGGTAGATTGTTCCATGGTTAAGCTGAAAAAGGTGCCTAATTTCTGTGGAAGCCTAATAACAATAGTCAGTAAAACAGGTATGTTATAAAAAAAAGTAACCTTTTCCCCATTAAAACACAATGTAAAGCACTTTAAGTACTTATCCCAGATCCCAAAAGTAAAACAAAGCAACGTTCCCTGAATAAAAAATAGTTTACAATAAGTTTTAACAACTTTTTACCGCAAAATTGAAAAAGCGAATATCTCATTTAAAAGTAATTAAAAATCATGTGACAGTCATTAAGAACACATTTTCCAGGCATTAAAATTCTTTCATTTTACAAAAAAAATACAGTTCCTTTCATAAAAAAGTAAAGTGGAAGTGTTTTTCCCTAAGGGAACTTTATCAGCGCAGTAATAGAACAACATTAGCCAACCACCGATCCTCGAAGGCCTGCAGAGGAGTACTCTCTTCAGCGACAGAAAAGCTCTAAGGGCTTCATACACAAACCCATCTTTTATTCATCTCATATCAAGCTGACCGATAGTTTCAGCATGTGAAAGCTGCCCCAAAAGCTTTGGAAGCTGGACAGCAGTTGAATCTGTGGCAGGATTCAATAATATAGCTAAGGCTACTGCAGGAGTGATCACATTTATTTATGTATTTATTTTAATTAATTAATCAATTAATTAATTAATGTATTTATTGTCATTTATTTACCAGATAAGTCTGACTAGATAATTTTACTCATTTTCAGCAGAGACCCACAGAGAGAAAAGCTCTACAAATAAAAGAATAGAAAATACACATTCAAAGGTGAAAACTGACTTCATATTATAATATATAGTACATGCACATATTAATACAAATATTAATACACATATAATGTTTAGAATAATGCACATATACCATTAATAAAACAAGATAAATATAATATCATGTAGTACTGAAATGTGTTGCCATGATGTTCTTCGTGTTTCACTGTTGCGGTCATTACATTTGGGTAATCTGCTGGCAGGTTGCCCTCAGTCGGCCTGAATTCCAAAGTCTTGGGTCCTGTGTCGGTTGCTGTCTTCTTCCATGACGTCAGATCATCAGGGGTATAAAACATGCAGCCGATGCCATTTTCTTTAGTCTTTCTTGCCGCACGGTGCCCAAAGCAGAAGCATTTCACAAGTGCCGGTCAGCCGACTAATGAAATATTCGAGTTTGAGTTTCAGATCCGAAGTCTTCACTAAAGCTAAGTATGCCATTGGGGAAACTTTTTTCTTGCTTTTTACCAATGTCAGAAAAAGTTAATAATTGCATTACTTGTGAGAAGCAAATACCTCATAAGGATTTCCATTTATACTGTATTCCTTGCCTAGGCCCTGATCAAAACGTGCCTGGCTGTCGGTTTTGTGCTAGATTTAACCAACGCACTATTAAGCGTCGGTATATTTTTGCATCAAAGTATTTTGGAAACAGATTTAACTACCCAGAAATGTCATCGGATAGCAATCCGACTACCGGAGTACATAAAAAAACGCAAAGAAAAGGACAGAGAAAGGCAGTAGAGATCCAAAACCGATGACGAAGTTTCTCCTAAACCAGTCGCCAGTTTGCCGGTACTCAGTGAGGTGCTTTCGCAGCCCCTGATACCCACTACCTTCATGTCGCAGGCCTCTACCAACACCCATGTTGAGTCCAGCATGCCACAAGATACTCAAGGTATTGGACCGATGGATGTATCTCCCTCGGATGGGTCCAGAGCCGCTGAGCAGGCACCAGCTTCTGAGGGTGTATTCAGACCTCAACACTTGCATATCAAACCGACAACAGCTGCAAAACCAAAGACAAAAGCAACTTCTAAAACGAAAAAACTGACGCATGAGTCACGAACACAGGCCTCTATGCCTAAAAAGCAGATGATCAAAATGGCTGAAGACCTTATTAACTTGATAAGAGGCCTAGGCAAGACACTGATTATGAATCTTCAGATTAGGTTTCTATATCTTCGGCTTCCTCTTCTGATCAGGAATTATCTATACCTCCTTATGAGTATTCTGATGCTGAGGAGTCTATTCCATCTGCATCTCCTCCTGAGGATTATTCATTTGGAGAAACCTTGCATACTTTGAGGGAGCATTTTCACTGGGAGAGTCAAGACTTCTCAGAATCAAAAAAGAGGCTCAGGGATTTCCTTCTTTTCCCTCAGCACAAGCCTTTAGCCATTCCCCCTGTTTTAGACATAGTGGATGATGTGTTTTCGGAGTCGAGCTTGAACCCTGACTCCTTACCTCCAGCTCTCAGTAAGCCTGACAGATATTACAGGGTCCCTGACTCACATAAATTTTTATTTAGAAACCCTGCTGCTGATCCTGAAACAATTTCACAGGTTCCAAAGGGAGTTAAGGCCTCAACAGCAAAAAAAACCTACCCTCTCTGACAGAGATTCAAGGGCACTAGACAGATGGGGAAAAAAGGTTTATACATCTGCAACCTTGGCAATCAGGGCCTTAAACTGTCAATTTCATATGCTAAAGTACCAACAACATTTTATGGGATTGCTGAAACAGAAAATGATATTGATTTCAGAATGTGCAGAAAATAAAGAATTGCAGTAATTATTGCATGCGGCTGAACAAGTTGGAAAGCATACTTTGCAATGTTGTTTTGATTCCTTAGAGGCCTCCTGCAGGGCCGCAGTTACTGGATCTGTGATTAGGAGGCATGCCTGGTTAAAGGAACAAAATTTGCCTGATCATGTTAAAGCTAAATTGCTAGATGCACCTTTACAGCATGATTCTCTGTTTGGTATTAAGGCAGAAGAGGTTTTAAAATAAAAAGCTAAGTCTAAGCAAGCTATTAGACTTCTTACAAGTGCAACCACCAAGATTCAGTAGACACTTGCCTACAAAAAATTGGTCCTTTCCTGTGTCAGACAGACCTCAAAGGGGCAAATCCAGATGCCCTAAGGGTTCCAGATGCCAGGCACAAGATTCATACAGGTCAAAGCAATGGGGCGCTTCTACCTCCAAATCTGGAGGAGATAAAGTGCAAACCTACAGAAAACAATCCCAATTACTTCCCTCTGCCTACACCAATCACTTATCTTTTGGCAGCACCCATAGGGGGAAAGTTAGCACTTTTTGCTCAAAATTGGCAGTTAATAACCCAGGACAAGTAGGTACTAAACATAGTATCACAGGGATACAGATTCCATTTCCACACTCTGCCAATGTCAAATGGTTGGCCAATCTGCCAAAAAATTAATGGGCAGAGGCACAGAAACAGGTTATGTCCCTCACGGATATGGGGGCCATTCAGCCAGTACCAGAACAGGAAAAAGGGCAAGGTTTTTACTCAAGACTGTTCTTGGTACCCAGAAAGGACAAGGCCTGGTGGCCAGTACTGGATTTATGGATTTTGAACACATACCTGGACATTCCAAAATTCAAAATGCTGACTTTGCAGCAGCTTCTGCCCATGCTGGGCAAGAATGCTTGGCTGGTGACACTAGACCTAAAAGAGGCATACCTGCATGTCCCAATAAGACAGTCATGCAGAAGATACCTCAGATTCAAGGCTGGCTTAATGCATTACCAATTCTCTGCACTGCCCTTTGGCTTATCTACTGCACCCAGGGTCTTTACAAAGTGCCTGGCACCAGTAATTGCATTTTGCAGACAAAGAAGTATACAAATATATCCTTACTTAGACGACTGTCGCATTCAAGCAGAGAACAAGAACATTCTTCTTCAACACCTGGCATTTGTGAAAAGGCTTCTAACATGCCTAGGGTACACAGGATAACATTCATGGGTGCAAGCTTGAATACAACTGCCCAGATGGCTTACCTCATGCCAGACAAGCAAACGAAACTGACTGCTTACTTCAAACTGATGGCAACAAAAACCCAGTTATCTGCAAGATAAATTCTGCAGGCTCTGGACTTCATGGCATCCTGCATCCTATTGATTCCATATGCAAGACTGCATGTGAGGAAACTTCAATGGTACCTGAAAAGTTTATGGAGTCAACATTCTCACAGTCTGGAAGCAATGATTCCTCTCATTCCCTGCCTACAACATGAGTTTCTATGGTGGGCAAAGGCATGTCACCAAAACATGAGACGGGCCTTCACTCTTCCCCCCTGCCAGCCAAACCTTAACAACAGATGCCTTGGATTATGCCTGCGGGGCCCACATGGCAGGAAGATGCATTCAGGGCATATAGACCCCAAAACAAATACATCTACATATCAACCAGAAAGAGATGCTAGCTGTTTAAAATGCCCTAACAGCCTTCAAGGACTTACTTCATCCAGGACAACTACTGATAAAGACGGACAACACCACAGTCATGTGGTATATAAACAAGCAAGGGGGCACACACTCATACCCCCTTTGCAGATTAGCCATGCCACTGTGGGACACAGCTTTCACCTACCAAATACATCTTCAAGCTCAATTCCTGCCAGGAAAACAAAATACACTGGCAGACAATTTAAGCAGAAACCTTATGGATCCTCAAGAGTGGAAACTAAATCCACAAGTCTTCAGCATGATTACAGAGAAATGGGGGAGTCCAGACATAGATCTATTTGCCTCTCCTCAAAATTATCAATTGAAAAGATTCGGCACAAGGACTTATCACAGACAAGCATGGAAAGTGGATACCCTATCCTTCAGTTGGAAAAACCTATCAGTTTACGCCTTTCTTCCTCTGCCTCTTCTCCCCGAGGTCCTCCTAAAAGTCAGACAAGAGAAACCAACGATGATACTAATTGCCCCGGACTGGCACCACCAGTACTGGTACCCAATCCTAAGCAACTTATCTCAATACCCAGCTTGGACCTTACCTCAAAGACCTCAACTACTGTCCCAGCAAAACAATCAGATCCTGCACAATCAACTACAGACACTGAACCTGGCAACATGGCTGATCATGTAGTTATACAAGCAACACCTCTCAGTAAAGCTGTGATGGATGTCATTTTGGAAGCCAGAAGGTCTAGTACTAGAAAATTTTATGCCAACAAATGGAAGAGATTCTGTGCTTGGAATCAAGCACAAGGAACTGATACAGCAGAACCAAATATTCCTCAGATATTACAATACTTAACTGAGATGCTTGACAAAGGCCTATCTTTCTCATCAATTAAAATCCATGCCTCTGCCATTTCAGCTCATTACAATACAGAGCCACCAATCTTTTCTCATCCTTTACTAAAGCAGTATCTTAGAGGAGCCAAAAGATTAAGGCCTCCAAGAAGATCCCCATTACCTGCATGGGACCTCAATTATGTGTTGGAAAAGCTCACCCTGCCTCCATTTGAACCAGCTGCTACTGCTGATATTAAGTTCTTATCATGGAAAACAGCTCTGCTACTAGCAATTACTTTAGCAAGAAGAGTTTCAGAGCTACAGGCCCTTATGGCTGTAGAGCCTCTTATCATATTTTACCCAGATAGGGTGTCACTGAGGACAAATCCTACCTTTATGCCTAAGGTGGTTTCCAGTGTGGCTCTTAACCAAACAATTCATCTTCCAACCTTTTATCTAAATCCTCAGAAAAAGGGGGAGAGAATTCTGCATTCCTTGGATGTACACAGACAGCTAAGATTCTACTTGAGCAGGACTAAAGCTCTAAGAAAAACTGAGCAATTACTAGTTTCATATGCTGCAGGATCAGAAGGAACGGCTATTTCAAAGCAGACAGTTTCAAAGTGGATAAGCCACTGCATCCGTTTCTGCTACCTACACTATGGTAAACCTGTGCCCAAGGGCATTAGGTCTCATTCCACCAGAGCTGCTGCTACTTCAGCAGCCTTTCTCAGAGGAGTACCAACCAAAGACATTCTAGAGGCTGCTACTTGGAGTTCTGTTCACACCTTCACAAAGCATTATCATTTGCCTCTCTACTCTAAGTCCAGGGCAGGCTTTGCCACTGCAGTTCTGCAGGGCCTTATAGCCACACATAATGCTGTTTAGCTCCAACCTCCCAACCGTAGCTTTGGGATTCTACCCAAATGTAATGACTGCAACAGTGAAACATGAAGAACATAGTACAGTTGTGTACACTTACCATAAATGTAGTGAAACATAAAGAACATAGTACAGTTGTGTACACTTACCATTAATGTAGATGTTTAAGTGTATTCACTGTTGCAGTCCAGGTTACCCTCCCGCCATCCCCCTGTCATTCTGGAGTTTATCTTTCCTTCTCTATCTTCTACAACCGTTGTGGTGTATTTGCTTGTAGATGAAGGTAAAGTTTATATTGATGCACGTATATATACATATATATATATATTTGCTACCTTTTTGGGGGCACCTGACATCGGGGGCAAGAAAAACTAAAGAAAATGGCATCGGCTGCATGTTTTATACCCCTGATGACCTGACATCATGGAAGAGAATAATAGTCCAACCAGCTGCCAACGATAGAAATCAGCAATAAACAAACAAACACCAAAATACGCTGAAACACACCCGTTTAATAGCAAAGCTTTCAGGTACAAACCCTTTATCAATACTCATACAGGTTACAAATAAAATCAAACATTTAAATAGGAGCCAACAAAGCACATGACCAGCAGCCAAAGATCATGTGATGAAAATTTGTGTTTAAAAAAATATATATATATACATAAACTTTAAAATACAATTATTTCAGTACTGAATGTTGTGATTTCACTAATATAGGTTTTAGTGTGACAGCAACATTCAAACCAGGCATCTTGTTGGCTGAAAGTCTTAAAATCCATTCAAATTCTTTTAAATCTAATAAATTGTTAATGTCACCCCCCCTCATGGATACACACACTCTATCAATAACGTGAAATCTAAACTTGTGTTGATTGCCACATAAGGATATATGCCTGTATAAGGCATTCCTATCATTCCCTCTCCGTATCTCAGACTTATACAAACAGACAAACAGACTAATAAATTATCTAACAAAACAGTTGCGAGTATATTTCAAAAGCGTTTTGTATTAGAGCAACCTGAAACAGTGAGGGGCCGTTCTACATCGAGGAGAAGACAACCGACTAAGCAATTAGTAAATGTGGCAAACGCAAATACAACAGCCCACAGAAACAAGCAAAAATGTCACGCAAGTAGAGCACACTGATGCTCATGTTTCCTCTTTATTTAACTGTTTGGATTGTGTTAACACAGTAAATGCACGTACTATAAGTAATGGGATAAATTTGGTGTGTGTTCCAAGCTTGCTGGACAAAAATTGTACTGTGAAACAACTGGAAATTACACAAGGTACTTTAAATTTAACTGACTTGTGCTTAGACAAAGCGCATTATTCCCTGTTACAAAAAGGGTTCAGCTTCATTCCTTCTTCAAAGGACAATATTGTGGGAGCTTTGATTGAGCTGAAACAGTTTGTTAGGAATCTAAGCTTAAAGCTTATGTTTAATAATGATTTCCATGATGTTGGTATTTGTAAAAGGCGTAGTACTTTTGTACCTGTGAACCCCCCAGTAGTAATTGCTTTCCATGATTTGTGTGAGAGGGACTTACGAATCTTGTATGAAAGTAAAAATAATGCTGTTAGTAAAACATATAATTTAAGTTATGAGGAATACACAGCCCTTATGAATCTGCAAAGTAATAAAGATATTGTGATTAAGCAGGCAGATAAGGGAGGGGCTATTGTAATTATGAATAGGGTAGATTATCAGAATGCAGTTTTGAAATTGTTAGATGATGCTGATGCTTTTAAAACTATTGTGCATGCTGATGTGAAAAAATGTATAAGTATGGTCAATATGACAGTTTATGACTTACAACTTTCTAATGATATAATACTTGACTTATTTCATTTTTTTACTGTTCCTTGTCCAGTCGTCCCACAATTATATGGTTTACCTAAGATTCACAAGTCACTATCTCAACCACCGATGAGACCTATTGTTTCTGGGAAGGGGTGGTTGACTGAACCTATTTCAGTCTATTTACATAGAAGGTTGCAGCCTTTATTAGAAAAATGTGATACCATCTTGAAAGATACACCAGATTTTATTAGAAAACGAAGAGTATGGTATAATAATATGGGCAAGGACGTAGTGCAGAACAGTAGGCTTCTACTGGTAACTTTAGATATAACGTCCTTGTTTACAGTTATACCTAATGAGTTTGGGATAGAATCAATTTGTGAGTTTTTAAACAACTCTTCTACGTTTGTAACAAGGGATATTGAAACATTATGTTTATTATTAAACCTAGTTTTGAATAATAATATTTTTTTATTTGATAGTCAATTTTATATGCAAAATACTGGTGTTGCTATGGGTACGCCCGTAGCCAACACGTATGCAAACTTGGTACTTTTTATATGGGAAAAGAAGTTTGTCATAAATGACACTAGTCCATATGTCAATAATATATTATTTTATCAACGGTTTGTGGACGATTGTTTCCTCATATGGAAAGGTGATGTTGATGATTTGTTACAGTTTGTACACTTTTTGAATGAATCCACTACCTTTTTAAAGTTTAAAATAGAATTTTCTGATGTGTTCATTAATTTCTTAGATCTTAAAATAGGGATACAGGATAACGTAATGTATACTACAGTACATAAAAAAGTGATAAATGCATGCAGGTATGTTCACTATACCAGCATGCATGCATCACATGTTTTTAATGGTATAGTTAAATCACAATTTAATAGAATATGTAGATTTAACACAAATGATAGTCTCTTCATGTCGCAGCTAGATGAAACCATTAATGAATTTAGAAATAGTGGTTATCCAGACAGTGTATTAGAAATAGCTAAAATGGATACTATAAATAATAGGCATTTAGGTTTAAAACCTTTATTGCTTATGGATGAACACCAGAATGAAAATATTGTAGCACATGGAAATCGTGATACCCTAAGATATGTTACTACTTTTAGTTGTATGACTAGGTTTGTAAGGAACATTATAAAGAAAAATTGGGTTGTTTTATTGGCATCCAGTGAAATTAAATCCATTATTGCTGACAGACCACTTTTTTCTTATAAAAACATGGCAAATTTTAAATGTAAGCTTGTTTACAAGGATTTTAAAAATTCAATTGAAGTGAATAATATTAATACATATGGAACTTTAAAATGTCTCAACTGTAGTTGCTGCCCTGATATAATAGATAAAGAAAATAGCTTAGACTTTAAGCATCCGGTAAGTGGGATTATATACAAGTTTAATCTCATGGCAACATGCATTTCAACTAATGTGATATATTTAGCTACATGCACGTCTTGCCAATGTTTTTACGTAGGTAAGACTACGAGAAGATTAAAAGACCGTATCATTGAGCATAAGTCTGAGATACGGAGAGGGAATGATAGGAATGCCTTATACAGGCATATATCCTTATGTGGCAATCAACACAAGTTTAGATTTCGCGTTATTGACAGAGTGTGTGTATCCATGAGGGGGGGGTGACATTAACAATTTATTAGATTTAAAAGAGTTTGAATGGATTTTAAGACTTTCAGCTGACAAGATGCCTGGTTTGAATGTTGCTGTCACACTAAAACCTATATTAGTGAAATTACAACATTCAGTACTGAAATAATTGTATTTTAAAGTTTATGTATATATATATATATATATATATATATATATATATATATATATATATATATATATATATATTTTTTTTAAACACAAATTTTCATCACATGATCTTTGGCTGCTGGTCATGTGCTTTTTTGGCTCCTATTTAAATGTTTGATTTTATTTGTAACCTGTATGAGTATTGATAAAGGGTTTGTACCTGAAAGCTTTGCTATTAAACAGGTGTGTTTCAGCGTATTTTGGTGTTTGTTTATCATGGAAGAGAAGACAGCAACCGACGCAGGACCCAAGACTTTGGAATTCAGGCTGACTGAGGGCAACCTGCCAGCAGATTACCCAGATGTAATGACTGCAACAGTGAATACACTTGAACATCTACATTTATGGTAAGTGTACACAACTGTACTTTATAAGTGTGATAGTTTGGTATTCACTTGTAAAGCAAATGTCAGAGTGGAACATCCAAACAGTGGATAAGGAAGTGGAGAGGAAGAGAGGTAAGAGTGAGAATTAAATACTTGGTAGAGGTAATAAGTGGAGTAGATATGGGAGACAAGAGAAATAAAATGGAAATAAGAGTAAGAGAAATAAAAACAAGGAAAAGAAGAGACAGAGTGTATATAAGTATTATAAGAGAAGGAGCTGAAATAATTTGCCAGGAGAGTGGCATGGGCAAAACCAGGAGCCAGAGAGGAATTCTTTTAGTTGCAGCTTAAATAAAAGAATGTTATGTATTGTCCTAATTGTTACAGGAATTGTATTCTAGAAATTTGCTACACAGTGTGAATACACGTTTTGATTGCAGTTTTTATAAGGATTATAGATGTCAAATAGATTTTTTTCAGATGATCGAAGGTGACAATTTGTGAGGTAGTGGTGGGGAATTGACTTGTAACTGGGCAGGAGGTGGGATTAAATATAATTTTCGGTGTTTATAGATGATGGGTATAATTAGTTGGTGAGCTAAGTCCTGCCAATTTAGTGTTTTAGTGAGGAAAGGTGATGTGTTCTGTGACTTACATTAGCTGTAAATCTAGTTACTTGGTAAGTCTGTATTAAGTTTAGATTTTAGGGCGGCCTAAAGGTTATCCAAAATGAGAGAACTGTATAATAGAGAGGAGAGTAGATATGTAGTGGCAAAAGTGACTCTGGAGGATGCATTAGTGAATCTGTATATAGCATTTCTAATTTTTGTGAGTTCTTTAATATTGTACTGTATGTGGAGGTCATATTGGAAGTTGTCATTGATTGTAACCCAAAACAATTTTCTATGTGGCACTGCTTCAATTGATGTATTGTTTAGGAATGTGATTTAAAGTTATGTTTCTTATAGGTAAGTAATTTTGGGAAAAATAAAAGGTTTGGCTTTCGATGAATTAAGAAGAAGTTGATGGCTAATAAATCAGTTTTCATTAGAGTTAATGGCATGTTTTGTAATCTTTTCTAGGTTTTCTAGATTGTCTAAGGGGCAGATAAGGGTGGAATTGTCTGCATACATTATAAGGGATCCTTGTTGTATAGAAGTATGAAGATTGTTTATAAAGATATTAAATGGAAGAGGAACAAGGATAGTGCCTTGTGTAACACCTGTATTAATGGGTAGATTAGGGGAAAGGGAAGAAATACATTTGACTGTCATGTAGCATTCAGACAAGTAATTATTAATTGAAACCAACATCTCCATCACCAGAATAATATAAAAGCCAGTTAACTGGGAGCCAAAGAAAATGGATACATACCTCTCAACTTCTTAGAGCAAGAAATCTGGACAAAGCCGTAAATAAAAGTGGGACAAAGGTCCAAAAATAGGGACAATTTTTAAATATTGCTCATACAAACTTAGAAAGTTGATAGAATAAAAGGTTTTGGATTAGTACAAAATTTCTGAAGGTTATGAACTCTGAAACTCAAATGTCTGTCCTTATTTTCTAACTTCAGTCTCTAATGATTTGCCACTAATGTGCCAGAAAACCACAATTTTATGAAAACAGACCAAAAATATGAGGCAAAAATCTGTACAGTTCAGAGGTATGATATGGATATATAATTTATTCTGATGAAGACCTAGCATATTGTGGATGAAAACACTATGAAACTGTGAGGTGTGCTTTGTTAAACAAATATTAATGTGGATTTTATTCAGCATGCACTCATTTAGTATTTACAATTTCTTTTAGTTCCCATTTAGCTGGCTGTTATATTTACCTGGTGGTGCATTTGTTGGTTTAGATTATTATTATTTTTTTTACTTTATTTTTATTTTTTATTTTATTTTAATTAATTTATTTATTTGCTGCACTTGTATGCTCATTGTCATGGTTTGAAAGAAATTATAAAACCACTGAAGAGTAGGTTGTAAGATACCCATTGTGGACAGTTGCAGAAGGAGTTTTTTTTTTTTTTTTAATGAAACACAGTGTTGAAAGCTTTTCGTAAGTTTAGGAATAAGGAATATATGAGTTAATCTCTATGAACCAAACCGGAAAGAAGGCAGTCCGAAATGACACCAAGAGTCTTAAGCAAAATCAAGAACACTTCCTAAGAAATACTTGAATGCAATTTTATTTGTAAGATAAAAGCATTTTCGCTGCTGTCGATGCAAGCAGCTTCTTCAGAAAACAGTAAAACATTAAGCGCCAAGCAGTAAATACTGATTTTAAAATAGGCATATACATCATGACATCACTACTCCACAGAAGGAAAGTTAATAAGCGCTGCTTTTAAACAAACAGGGCAATGTTACAATAAAATTAGTTAGAACCTTATTAAGAATTTTATCCAAGACAATCAAACAGTTTTATAAAATACAAAGACTAAAAATACTGAACTAAACTATTTGCCATCAGTTTATCTAAAAAAGGAAGGAAATATTTAAAGACTGAGGAAGTTAGAAACATTAAAGGTGAAACGATGTAAGTGACTTCTTGGATCACAAAAACTCCCAAGTAGTGGTGTAAACAAAATAGTAACTAATCTAGGGGCCAAAATACGTTACTATAGTTATAATAATAAGCCAACTAGTGTGAAACCACTAATTATTGTGGCCTATTCAATTGTTTACTTTATGTAACTTCTCATTTTCAACACCACTGAGATATTACAATTGTCGTTAAGACCAGGGTTGTGAAAGGCATTTAGTTTTATCTGCCATTCTAATTCACGAAGTTCCAAAAGGAGGGACAAGGGACCCCCCCTAATACTCATTGGGATATGATCAATCCCCATGAAGTCAAATTTATGATCTGGAAAATTGATCACATGCCTAGCAAGTGCATTCTCTTGTTTGTTAGTCCTAATGGCATAGACGTGCTCATATATACGCTGCCGCAATTTGCGGTCCGTCTTGCCTATGTAGAATGCAGGACATGTGTTACAAAATGCTCCGTAAATAACTGATTTTGAATTACAGTTAATGGTGTGTTTGGTGTAATATTTAATGTCATTAACAGTGAAAGAAAGTCCTACTCTAACTAAATGGCACCAATTACATGAACCACAAGTAACAGAGCCTTTACATTTGTTGAAATTCAATTCATGACTAGATTGTAAAAGCTCCTTTAAGTTCCTTCCTTTCCTAAACACTACTCTGGGAAAAGGTCCCAGCTTTTCAAATAAGAGTACATCATTCCTGATAAATTCCCAGTTTTTATTTAGAATACTACAAATTTTCTTAGTGTCGTTGTTAAATGTTGTAGTAAAACTAGTGATACGGAAAGGTCTAGACTGAATGTCCGTCCTATCACTAACCAATACGTGGGTGTGCTCTTCAACAGTAGGATCATGGCCCATAATTAATGAATCTGATAATAGTTCGATACTGTGTTTAAGAAGTGGTTTGTAAAAGCCACATGCTAGCTTACATTCTATTTCAAAAGTAATCTCATCTATTAGTGTAATTGGGTAACCCCTGTTCAAAAATTGATTTTTAAGAAACTCACATTCAACCCTAAAGGTATCTGCTGAGTTACACATGCGGGCCGCTCTCACATATTGGCCCGTTACAATGGCCTTCTTTTGTCTGAAGGGATGTTGACTAGTAAAATGCAGTAAGGAGTTACAGTGTGTTGTTTTCCTAAACACTTTAGATAAGTACCTCTCACTAGGATAGTCTTTACTAAGGTTGACATCCAAATAGTCAATCTCAACATTTGAGAAATTAGATGTAAACTTCAAAAATGTAGTGGTCTCGTTCATGAAACTGACTAAGGTCTCCGCCTGGGACCGCTACCTTTAACAAAATAAAGATGTCATCCAGGTAACGTGTATAGAGGCGGATCTGGTCAACAAATCTGGAATTATTTAAGATGAATTTGGACTCCCAAAAGCCATGAACATGTTGGCTACGCTTGCTCCACATGGGGAGCCCATGGCTATGCCTTGTTTTGCAAAAATTTTTTCATTGAAGATGAAAAATTGGAGTCAAGGACAATATCCAGTAGTTCTGTTACTATACAGATTTCATTTTTAGTAGCTCCCAAATCTCTTATTTGCATTCCAACCCACTCAGAGGCCTCAAGATGGGGGATAGATGTATAGAGATCCACCACATCTATGGTTAGAAAATTGTACTCTGCATTAAATGGAATTGCATTAATGCTACTAAGAAAATTCCAAGTGTCTTTACAGATTGAAGGGATTCTCTTTAGATACTTTAACAGAATGTGGTCAATCAATTTAGAACAATTATAGGTCATCGAAAACCTACCATCTATCAATGCCCTCATCGGGGGATTCTCAAGATTTTTATGAATCTTGGGTATACCGAACATCATGGGTACCTTAGGGAAGGATATGTCCAAAAAATTATACATTTCGGTAGCAATCTTACCCTCCAAGAACATGTCTCTAAGGTAACCCCTGATCTTCCTATAGGTGCCATTCATTTCGTTAATCGAAGAGAGGCAATAGGCAGGTGTATCCAAGACAGAAGACATTTTTTCTATGTACATACTGTTTTCAAAGATGACCAACCCTCCCCCTTTATCAGGTTTTATTACTCTAACTGGTAAAAGTTTAAAATCTGAAAGAGCTCTTCTCTGCTCCTTCGTGATGTTTTGTGAATTGTTAGATCCCAAATACTTCCTAGTATTTATTAGTTCTCTAAGATCCAACTCACAAACATTTTCAAAAACTTTTAACACAGTATGTAGTGGGGGGTTGAAAGTACTAGGCAATTTTAGCTCAGATCTAGGTAAAGCTGAAGAGTTGTTAAATATCAGGTCTAAATTCAACTTCCTAGTATAACACTTAAGATCTATGATCGTTTTGGTTAGATCACAATCGGAGCTAGGAACAAAAGTATTTCCTCGGGACAAAATTTCTATAAGATCAGATGACAACATAACTTTTGAGAAATTGTAAATTTTGAAGTCCCCTTTTGAGTTGTATTGAATACATAAATTCGGTGTCTCTTGTCTTTCCACATCTAAGACATTGGGCAGGTTAATCAGTTGTTCGGAGTTCTGCTCCTCGTTTGATATGTACGTTGTGGGAGCTGACCTAAAAAATTTCCATTATCATTGCTGGTACTAGGCCCAGGGTTGTTTTTCCTTGTTCTGTCCTTATTGTTGTAGTTGGTATTCCCATTAGGCCTATTAGACCGTTTAGGTCTATTGTTTTGTTGGTTCCTGTCCCCAGTTTTATTACTAAAACCAGGAAAATATGAATCTGATTCAACAGCATCAAGGTTATCCAAGCCCAAAATAGGAACTACTTGTAATTTTGGATAAGCCTGTTGATGGTAATAAGAGTCTCTGTCTCTATTAAGCTTTTTAACTTTATTCTGTTTGAGTTTAGACAATAAGCCCTCAATGCTAATAAAAATGCGGTCATAGTCGAATTTAAATTGCAAAAAGTCAATGTCCATTTTAATGGTATTGTCCAAAGATTTTATTTCCTCAGTCAAAGAAGTAATATTTAAAGTATAATGCTTGATTAACATTTCAAGCAGTTCAGCACCCTGTTTTTCAAACAGCGTGACAAGTTCTGTAAGAAAAGCAGTCCCCTGAATAAGGCCAGAGGGTGAAAAAGCAGAGCGGAGGCCCTTAGGCACTATGTTTTCATTAAGGCATTGCTGGAAATACGAAACTTCAAGCTGCAGTTTTTTCAATTTCACAAGCTTGACATCCAGTTTCTTAAGGTTTTCACAAATAGAGCCAACAGAATTCACATCACACTCACCATCTGCAGCCGGTCGTTCCGAGGTGGCCGCTCTAGGAAAAACGAACGCTTCCAGATTATCAATCCATTGAGAAATGGAAGGAACGCCAATAAGCTCCCTGTGGTTATTGTTGGTTCTTTGTTGGACTCCGTTGTTCGGCAAATTCCCTTCACCGTCAATGTCTCTAGGTGCGGAAGGGAGTAACCGCTCACTAGCTTCATTAGTGTTAATGTTGTTAAAGTTAGTATTGTTGGTAGTGCGTAAACAACGCTGTCCTGCTGGAATATTACTTGATGGCAAATTGTATCGATTTTGGTTCTCAAACACCTCCATACGAGAGTGCAGTAAGTCAATTTTCTGCGATAAAGTCAATAGGATCGTGTTAATATCCAAAGCGGTATTAGATTGAATACCCGCTGGCTGGTCTCCATCCGAGTGAAAGATGGATGGTGTACTCGGACTGCTGACTCTTCCCGAAGCCATAAAAAACGACAGACTGCAACAAATCAGGCAAGACAAACCAGATGAACCAATTATACCGAAATGTATAATTTCTTGGACATATCCTTCCCCAAGGTACCCATGATGTTCGGTATACCCAAGATTCATAAGAACCTTGAGAATCCCCCGATGAGGGCATTGATAGATGGCAGGTTTTCGATGACCTATAATTGTTCTAAACTTATTGACCACATTCTGTTAAAGTATCTAAAGAGAATCCCTTCAATCTGTAAAGACTCTTGGAATTTTCTTAGTAGCATTAATGCAATTCCATTTAATGCAGAGTACAATTTCCTAACCATAGATGTGGTGGATCTCTATACATCTATCCCCCATCTTGAGGCCTCTGAGTGGGTTGGAATGCAAATAAGAGATTTGGGAGCTACTAAAAATGAAATCTGTATAGTAACAGAACTACTGGATATTGTCCTTGACTCCAATTTTTTCATCTTCAATGAAAAAATTTTTTTGCAAAAACAAGGCATAGCCATGGGCTCCCCATGTGGAGCAAGCGTAGCCAACATGTTCATGGCTTTTTGGGAGTCCAAATTCATCTTAAATAATTCCAGATTTGTTGACCAGATCCGCCTCTATACACGTTACCTGGATGACATCTTTATTTTGTTAAAAGGTAGCGGTCCCGAGGTGGAGACCTTAGTCAGTTTCATGAACGAGACCACTACATTTTTGAAGTTTACATCTAATTTCTCAAATGTTGAGATTGACTATTTGGATGTCAACCTTAGTAAAGACTATCCTAGTGAGAGGTACTTATCTAAAGTGTTTAGGAAAACAACACACTGTAACTCCTTACTGCATTTTACTAGTCAACATCCCTTCAGACAAAAGAAGGCCATTGTAAAGGGCCAATATGTGAGAGCAGCCCGCATGTGTAACTCAGCAGATACCTTTAGGGTTGAATGTGAGTTTCTTAAAAATCAATTTTTGAACAGGGGTTACCCAATTACACTAATAGATGAGATTACTTTTGAAATAGAATGTAAGCTAGCATGTGGCTTTTACAAACCACTTCTTAAACACAGTATCGAACTATTATCAGATTAATTAATTATGGGCCATGATCCTACTGTTGAAGAGCACACCCACGTATTGGTTGGTGATAGGACGGACATTCAGTCTAGACCTTTCCGTATCACTAGTTTTACTACAACATTTAACAACGACACTAAGAAAATTTGTAGTATTCTAAATAAAAACTGGGAATTTATCAGGAATGATGTACTCTTATTTGAAAAGCTGGGACCTTTTCCCAGAGTAGTGTTTAGGAAAGGAAGGAACTTAAAGGAGCTTTTACAATCTAGTCATGAATTGAATTTCAACAAATGTAAAGGCTCTGTTACTTGTGGTTCATGTAATTGGTGCCATTTAGTTAGAGTAGGACTTTCTTTCACTGTTAATGACATTAAATATTACATCAAACACACCATTAACTGTAATTCAAAATCAGTTATTTACGGAGCTTTTTGTAACACATGTCCTGCATTCTACATAGGCAAGACGGACCGCAAATTGCGGCAGCGTATATACGAGCACGTCTATGCCATTAGGACTAACAAACAAGAGAATGCACTTGCTAGGCATGTGATTAATTTTCCAGATCATAAATTTGACTTCATGGGGATTGATCATATCCCAATGAGTATTAGGGGGGGTCCCTTGTCCCTCCTTTTGGAACTTCGCGAATTAGAATGGCAGATAAAACTAAATGCCTTTCACAACCCTGGTCTTAACGACAATTGTAATATCTCAGTGGTGTTGAAAATGAGAAGTTATATAAAGTAAATAATTGAATAGGCCATAATAATTAGTGGTTTCACACTAGTTGGCTAATTTTTATAATTATTTTTATAATTATTTTTATAATTATTTTGGCCCCTAGATTAGTTACTTTTTTGTTTACACCACATGTTGGGAGGTTTTGTGATCCAAGAAGTCACTTATATCGTTTCACCTTTAATGTTTCTAATTTCCTCAGTCTTTAAATGTTTCCTTTTTTAGACAAACTGATGGCAAATAGTTTAGTTCAGTATTCTTAGTTTTTGTATTTTATAAAACTGTTTGATTGTCTTGGATAAAATTCTTTGTAATAAGGTTCTAACTAATTTTAATTTTAATTGTAACACTGCTCTGTTTGTTTAAAAGCAGCGCTTATTAACTTTCCTTCTGTGCAGTAGTGATGTCATGATGTATACGCCTATTTTAAAATCAGTATTTACTGCTTGGCGCTTAATGTTTTACTGTTTTCTGAAGAAGCTGCTTGCATCGACAGCAGCGGAAACGCTTTTATCTTATAAATAAAGTTGCGTTCAAGTATTTCTTAGGAAGTGTTCCTGATTTTGCTTAAGACTCTTGGTGTCATTTCGGACTGCCTTCTTTCCGGTTTGGTTCATCTGGTTTGTCTTGCCTGATTTGTTGCAGTCTGTCGAGTTAATCTCTATCCCTGGCTTTATTTATGTTATCTGTAAAAGTTAAGAGGCAGTTGTCATCCTATGGATATGTCTAAAAACATGTTTAGTACTGGTTAGTAACTATTCCTTTAAGAGATGCAAGGGTAGTTCTTTATAGACATATTTTTCCAGTATGTTTGAGAAGAGGGATGAGATAGCAATGAGTCTAAAGTTAGATATCACAGTAAAAGTGTCCACTTTATGGAGAGGGGTGACATAATATCTTTTTTTCCGAATGGTAGGAATATATAATTCTTGTATTAACCTGTTTATAAGGATGGAGACTGGATATTTGAGTTTTGAGGTATTCTACAGTAAGGTTAGCAGCAGGGGGTGAGCAGAGTTTACGTTTGGATAACAACTTTTTATGAAGGATATAGCAAATGGTTTTAGTGTGAGGATTGAGATATTAGTGGATGGGGTAGCCGTAAGTCAGGGGAGTCAAGAATGGATTCATTTGTGAAGGCAGCTATGCTGTCAATGACATACGAGTTAAACTTGGTGGCTGTTTCAAAGGGAGGTTATTGGATAAGGGTTAAAAACATTGTTAGCATAATGAATGATCAGATATTGGGGTGTTATAGCTACGGTTGTTTTGTAAATCAGAATGGTATTGTTTCGTATCAAGGGTGATTTGCTTTTGTTAAGGTTACAAAGTTATTTGAAGTGCTGTATGCTTTGTGGAATTTTAAGTTTCTGCCACTCTTTCCATGCCTTGTCTCTATTTTGCGTAAGACATATACTTTGATTAGCCAACCAAGCGATTGTTAAAAAGTTGACTTGAACCTTTCAACTTCCAGTCCAGTTAAATGAGTTAAAAGCAGCTAAAAATTATTCTGGGTTAAACTTTCAGAGATTACAAGTATTTGTGTACATTTATTGTTTGGCATTGTGAGTAATAGGTCTGATAGAATATACAGGACAGTGATAATAAAGGGATTCAGGAAGGGTTCCTGATGCATTGGAGTTGCAAGGATCAAAGACCAGAATCCATTCAAGAATGGAACTAGTGTCCTGGGATTTGTTATAGCAAGTAGGAGAAGAAATTAGATATTTGAAGCCATGAAAGTTGATGTTAGAAGAAGGATGATTAGAAGTGAAATTACTGCAGTTGATACTGACTTCACCTATGATGACTGTTTCATTGATAATATTGTCTGAGATACAATGTAGGATGTCTTCAAGGGTGGATATATTGCTACCAGGATATAGAACAATTATAGAAAGGAGTTTGTGGTCATTTAATTTTATGTAGGAGATGTATAGGTCTGCATTATTAAATTTGGGCAAAGTTTTTGTATGAGGAAAAAATTGGTATGTGTTGAAGAACAGGACAGCTATCCTCAAAGCTTTTTTTGATTAGCCTGTTAGCTCTGATGATGCTGTATCCAGGAGAAGGAATTTCTGAGTCTTTTATATGAGGTTTTAGCTATGTATCTGTAATCAAGGGAAATAATCTTTTTGCTCAGTATACTCCATCCACCTATACATTCCAAGTGCTTTCATCTTGAGAAACACTATAGCATTGTATTATTATTAAAAGGAATGAAACTCATCCAATTCACTGACTTCTACCCTTCTTGTATACCTAGCTAGTAATCTTGAAGGATGCCTTGTTCATTCCAATATGGATCCAGCAGCCCTTGTAATAAGTCTTATTGTTATTTTTTTATCATTATCAAATTTTCCAGCTTGGGCTACAGACTCTCAGTTAACTTCACTATACATTTCTCCTTCAAAAAACACTTTGTCTAAACTTTCCATCAATTTTACAGCCATCGTCACCTGCATGGCAATTTAATGCATCAATATCATCAAATCAGTCTTGAATACTACAGTTTTAATATTAATAGTAACATTAAATGTAATCTTAACAAACGGAGTGATAGAAAGAGACATCCAAACAGGTGAAGCAGTAAAATAACTCTCTGGCATTACTGCTAATTTTCAACAGTGTGAAGGGTTTCAAGTACTTCTGAGTATTTTCCCTTTTTATTCAGTTGTCTAGAAAGGTAAGCTGCAGTGTTTTTCTCTACCCTCTCATATTTCACTATGAACTTGTATGGGAACAATACTGAATCCCACTTCTCTATATGTAGCAAGTTAGCAACAGTTTTCGCCAAGTTTATTATAGACAGTTTTTAATGGCTAATGTTTAGGTAGCAATGAAAAAAAAAAAGATAAATAGGAAAATTATCACAAGGCCAAGAAATAAAGCCTCTGTTTCAGTGAGTGAGTATTTTTTCCAGTGTCATTAACAAATATTATGGTATAAGCTGTGGTTTTATTTTCCTTCCAGACTTTTTGAACTAACACCGAGGCCAACTGAGCTAGTCTTTCTTTGATTCTAAAACAGCATCACACTTTGGATCAAAAACTATAATTATTTTATCAGACGCATACCTCTCAACTTCTTAATGCAAGAAAACTGGACAAAGCCTGACAGTAGGGGGACAAAGACCCAAAAATAAGGACACATTTTAAATATTGCTCTTGTAAACTTAGAAAGTTGCTAGAATAACAGGATTTGTGTTAGCTTGCATTTTCTGAAAGATATGAAGTCTTTAATTCAAATGCATGTCATTATTTAGTGACTTTAATCCTTAGATCATCCCAGTGATTTGTCAAAAAAATACAATTTTTATGAGGAACAGACCAAAAATATGAGGCAAAACCTGGACATTCTGCAAAACCCTGTACAGCTGTGAGGTATGAAGCTGTTTCTCTATTAAGACGAAGCACTGTTTCTCATCAAGTTGTCTCACTGATGATAGTCCTGTAATAAAATTCTTGAAAAGATGAGCACTACAGATTGTCCTTAAAAGACACCTCTGTCCCTCTTTCTAGGAAGTAGAATATTATTTAGTGCCTCATCTTTGTTTGGGTGAGTTGATATCTGTACTTCATAAAAAAATAAGAACATAAAAACTCCATACATCTTTATCAGTTTTACATTTTCGTTGTTTACCGCCATGCAGCTTTAGATTTGACACATTTACTACACCATCGTTTCAATCTCTACTGTTTGCAATTCTTTGTTTTACTGAGATTGAGGAACGTTATTACATTTTATCTGCCTTTTTAGGGGGTGCACACTGACTATCAAGAAAATTACAGCCAGAGATAAACACATCCTCAAAAGCTGATAGAACTGGAGGAAATGGTGAAGGTTCAGGAAATTTCTTCTGTAGCAGCAAAATTTTCTGAAAGACTCAGAAACCACAGTGCACTTCCACTGAAAACAGCGAAAACACTAATACATTCTGGAAAAAAGTCTCAAAGAGGAACCCCAAAAGAAGAATCAACAACTGAGCTCTCCTTTGAGCCTGAATCAGAAAACTGATGAGAAAACATGCGTCCCTTCATCTTCCTGTCCAGATTCAGAATCTTGAATCTCTTCAGAAAAAAATTATCCTTTCTTTTACCAGAAAGCAATAAATAAGAAGGATCAAAACACTGAGTAAAACCCTGAGCCAGACCCAGTAAACTACTCCTGTCTAAGTAAATTTGAGGAAGAGCAGATGCATGTTTAGTTTTCTGTTTACTTTTGACAGACATAAATGGGGCCAGCAGTGTTATAAATGGCAGCAGCGAATTCCACAGGGGTGGGCACAATATTCTGAGAAAACAGAGAAGCCTTCCCTATTCCCTCTGTCAAGACCCACAAAAGTATATCAACCTTGCCTGCTGAAGGGACCACAACAGCAGCAGAGGACATGGCTAACCCCCAGTCTATAGTGGATGTAGGTGCTACGCCAGTAGGGTCTGGGGTGCATGATGTGTGATATAAGGTACAACAAATAGCCCCAGCAGAGTCACCCACTGTGGCTGAGGTAAACTGTTAGCCTGCTGTGGTGGCAAAGAGTGTTTGCGTAACTGTTTCTTTTTGTGTGGCTGGGAGAAGGAACGACCATGGGACCAACAGCTTGCTCCATGATCTTGCCAAAAGTGGTGCCTCTTTCCCATGGAAAACAAACAGCAAAAGCCAGTAAAAATGTATAGTCTTTAAAAGTCACTTTTTCACACAAAACAGAGTAAAAAGCACTTTAAATCACTTTTCCAGCCTCAAAAAGTAAAATAAGCACAATTTTTCAACAAAAATAATTTTAAATACTTTAAAAAACGTTTAAACTGATAGGAAAAAAAAGAGTTCTCTCATTTAAAAGTACAATACAGTCTTGTGACAGTTCATTAAAACACAAACTATTAGCTTTAAAATAACTTTCTTGAAGATGAAAGTATTAATAGTAAACAAAAATAATTGAATGGAAGTTTTTTCTCCCAAAGGAAACTTATCTGCCCAGCAAAGTAACAGCACAAGCCATCCATTGATCCTCAGAAGCCCCAGAGGAAAGTTCTCTGGCATCAGTAAAGCTCTGAAGGGCTTGGTGCCCAAACATGTCTTTTAGTCAGCTCAGCTTAAGCTAACAGTTTGGGTGCATGGAAGGTGCCCTGAAGTTTGGAAGTTGGCTGGCTGCTATATCCTTGGCAGGATATAACCCATATAACTAAGGCTACTGCAGCCCTGATAACTATTCTGAACATAATGTGTTTTCTTATAAGTAATTCATAAGGAATCTTATAAATGTCACAGGTATGTTAATTTGCATGGTCATATTATGTCATACTGCATAGCACCAGAAATTCATAAAGGCATAAAATCTGTTGCTGTTCCAGTGTATCAGGAACAATGTGAACTCACATGACCAGTAATGATGCTAACCATCTGTTCTCCGAACACTTCAGAAATACATGGTCACATGCATGCAGAACATCTCTGAACATGAAGCATTTCTAAGTAAACTGGTGTGAGCTGTACCACTCATTGTTTCGGAATCATATCTTCATTATTTCTAATTTCCAAGAATGAGTTGTGACCCTTATTTTTCCTGTGGTTTGCCACATTTTTGGTACCAATGAATCATCTACTGCAAGTGTAACAGTATTTTTTTTCCTAAAACAATGACTACCTCAAGTACTTACTGAAAAATTAATACAGGCAACATCAAATGTATTTTAAGGAGCCATTAAAGATCCTGGTAAGAAAGAAAATTTGCTCTCAGGTACTAAGAAATTATTTTAAAGTAAAACATTGCTTAGAATCTCCAGATAATATAAAACGCAGACCAGTTACATAGTATAACTTAAACAAAAAAAAATAAAAAATCAGGCACCTTTTACTGTTCAAAAACTTTAATATGTGATATGGATTCAATGGAAGTAGAAACAAGAGCTGTTTTAACAACATGAATACAGCCTGAATGGTTTAAAAAGGCTGGTGTACATGAATAAAGTAGGACTACAACTCAGCTTGCCCATGTCTGATTAGTGGCCCAGGAACCAGAGAAGCAGATGCTTGGGGGAGAGGAGTAATGAGGCATAGCATACTTGCTTCTACCAGTGTGGAGGGAGTGGAAAGTGTGTGTGGGGGGGCACCATGGTGAAAGTGGGGATCACTGATGAAGGCAGCAATCAGCACAAGTGGGACAGGACATATCACCATAAAGGCAATTTATGCCTCCTTGTAGAAACCCAATGCAACCTGCACTGTGTGACATCCTCCACTGTGGGTGGTTATGCCTATGCATTGATTTATACTGCATCAAATTGCAATCACAAGAGGCAGAATTGGAGCCAATGCAGTCTCCTTTCCTTGCTACCATCCCAGTCTCACTGACCCAGGTGCATCACGTGCCATGTAGGACAGCCAATAGCTTAAGTAAGGGGGAAGGATGATCTGAGAGTTGATGCAGTAACAGAAGTATGTAAGAAAACAGATGCTTATCTGCCATGGGGATACACATAAATTATTTCTGGGGGAAAAATAAAAACATATGCTAACCTAGCAGCCTTACAAGCCTCATCTGCAATGCCATGGAATGTATTACAACTGACCTCATAAATTACAATATCAAGAATTTTATTAGACATGACCCCAGCAGTTTGGCTTTGTGAAGGCTAGATCCTTTCTACTGAATCTGCTAAATGCCTTTGAATGGGTTATAGAGGCTTCAGATGGTGGCTATGCCACAGCAGCAGTACACGCAGTGTATCTTGATCTGTGAAGGCCTTTGACACCAGTCCCCATGCTGACATCATACAGAAGCTAAATGCTTTAAAAGTCAACCCACATATGGTAAGATAGATAGCAAACTGGCTGAAAGACATAACCCATGTATGTCTTTCATTAAGTGTGAGCTGCAGATTCCCTGTCACAAAGTATGAGGGTGAGTGGTGCTGTCCCTCAGGGCTCAGTGCTGGGACCTCTCCTTATTGGCATTTATTTCTTTGATCTCCAGATAGACAGAAAAATACCTCTGGCTAACAAAGCTTGAGGACACTGCAAACTTGAGGTTATTAAGTTACCATCTGACATCCAAAACCTGCAGAATGAACTCTCTCTAGTTAACTCTTGGTGCACTAAAACTGGGCTCAAACTAGATGTTAAAAAGTATAGTATCATCACTTTTGGAAGACAATCCTGCCCCTCATCATATTGTACAGACAGCATACCACTACAAAACAAAACAAAAATGTGAAAAGGGACCTAAAAACTTGGCTTGATAACTCCCACACTTTTGACCATCATGTGACAACATTTGTCAGGAAATCCCTTTATTTAGTACAGCTAATTGGTAAAGGAATATCATCAAGGTCTAAATAGGTAATTGCTCCCTTTACTAAGCATTAATCAGAGAAATTATTGAGTATAAAACCTGCAGGATGTATCTTACTAAACTTGTCAACCAATTAGAAAGACCCAAAAAGTTCCTAACCAAAAAAAAAAAATGACAGACCTCTATCCCTTTATTCAGTGCCTTATAGACTTACGGGGGGGGGGGGGGATCTGTGTTACCTACTATACCATTAGAGATGCAGTTGTCCTAAATCTCCTTTACTACATGTCCAGTATCTCTGCCAATACTTGAACCAGGAACCTAAATATTTACCAGCAGGTAACTAAAATTTGGATAAGTTAAGAATAAAAAAGTAATTGTTTTTATATCCCCACAGCAATGCATCATGATTTACTGAAGAAATTAACATCAAGCAAGCATCAGTGAAGTTAAAACCATCAACCACGGCAAATAGTAGATTAAAAAATAAACACTTTTATAGGGAAAAAATCATCTCCTTACCGGGAGCTGCATTGCCGTATTCCTGCAACATTAATTAAGTACTCAGATGTTACTCAATCTTAGGGTTAAGGAACTACTATCTGTCTTCAAAATTCAGTCCCCTTGAAGTTGATATACCTAACATTTGCAAAGAAATAGGACTTAGTTTTAAATATTCAACGATGTGGCACTCAAAAAAGTGCTATTTATGAAATACCAGAATCCCACTGGTAACAGTAGCTATTGCTCATCCATGAGGACAGCTGGGTCTTACACTCAGACCCTATCATTTGAGCACATGAACTGTGGACTTATAGACAAAGGATACCATTGGTGGATAAACCTAGTACTGGGCACAGATGAGCATTGCTTGCTGGACTAGTATCACACTGCTAACAGTGGCAAGCACTGAGTGAAGATTAAGTATAAATGAAAGCCTGTTGGAGAGACATGAAAGCCTATTGGGGAGGATAGACTTTCTGAGGCTGTTCTTCATAATGGGGTTAACATACCTGTTCAAATTTAAGTCTTGTTTCTGAGGAAAGATCATATCAGTTGCACAAACTGTAGAACCCTTGGAGGTGACTCTCCAGAGAACTGTATATTAGTCCTATCTCAAGTTTCTATAGCAAAATGTACTGCTTTGGTGTTTACTAAGTTAAGTACAAGGATTTGGTGCACTAAGGAACACTGCTATTGTCATCTCATCTCCTCAGGATCCAGCTGTCTAAACATGGTGACCTGTGAAGTTGCTAGGTCCATGCAGCTCCAATAAACAGAGCACCAGTGAGAATGCCAATTTCTATATTTATAAAAATGTGGTTATTGACTTGAAACAGACCAGTAACCGTAATAATGCCTAGTCTTATGTTGTGCTGCTTGTTTCATACATGGTGTTTATTTTGTATGAAAGAGTGGATCTATTTATATACAAGTGATTCCACAATTTTAGTTAGAGTATGTATGTCAGCTATATGTTTAAAATGCTCTTATAAGGTAGGGTTTCCGACTTTGAACAGTAAGATGATTTGGCAAGTTTCCAAACATTAGAAACTCAACAATACTATTAAAAAAGGCATTGAGAGGACCCAGGCAACACAAAACGACAAAAATGATGCAGCTCCTCCCAGGAGATCAGAGAGGCTCAGGAACCAGAACAGGAACCATTTTGGGAACAACAAGCAGAATTTTCACCAGCAGAATCAGAACCAAGAGGGAGATACAAGAGGCGGACTTCATATTACCAGCATCCAAAGAACTATTAGATAACTTTGGAACTGCAGGAATTGTGCATGAGGCATTGCCTAACATTTTAACTAATGCCAATAGTGACTACAAAAGTATATAACTTTACAGGTATTACATTCAATAAAAATATAGTGAGACTGTGGAGTAAAGGGCTCACTTTTGTCCCTACAACACATGCTAGAATTGAGACTTGAATAGTGGATTTAAAATGGTTCTTAAGAAAGCTCAATTTCAAACTGTTGTTTAATGGTGTCGACAACAATCACATTAGTAATATTCTAATAAGAAGTAGAGTTTTTAACCCTGTTTTATCTACACCTCTGGTTATTTTTGAGAAGCTATGTGAATTTAATTTCAGAAAATTGCTAAGGGGTAAAAATGTTCACATGAGTGAAACTAATTTGACTATTTCTGAACAACGCTTACTAGAAGAACTTGTGCAAAACAAAATGATTAGAGTCATGAAGCCAGATAAAGGGGGAGGGATAGTGATTATGAACAAAGGGAATTATCTTAACAAAATGTTTGAACATGTACTAAATGAAGATTTTTATGAGCAAGTATCTTCGAATTATATTAATTCATGTTATTCTAGAATTTGATTTATTTTATTAGACATGTTGTAACAAGAAGAAATTTCTAGAGAAGTGTATGAATTCTTAGAAGTTAAATTCCCTGTGGTCTCCCCCTTTTTGGGACCCCAAAAATACATAAATGTTTGTGGGAGCCTCCTATGAGACCTATCGTGAGTGCTAGAACTTCTATCATTCACTCCATGGCTGTATACATAGACAAAAAAGTAAAAATATTGGTATCTGGTTACCCCCATGTTATGAAAGATTCTTGGGATTTTTTGGAAAAATTGAGAAAAATTAAATACAGTACTAGTTTAGCGTTTGTTACTATAGATATAGTAAATTTATTTAATGTTATCCCACAAGATGTTGGGAAAGAAATGTGTCATGATTTTATTCATGAATCTGATCATTTTAACACTAATGAAATTAATGTGCTTGATGCATTGTTAGATATGGTTTTGAAATATAATTTTATTCATTTGGATGGGCAATTTTTTCAACAAAAAAGAGGGGTGGCTATGTGGGCAAGCTGCGCCCCAGTGTTTGTGAACATAGTATTACTTCAATGGGAAAAGCAGTTTATATTTAACAATGAAAGTGTTCCACCTTATTTATATGTGAGGTTTTTGGATGACATTTTTATTGCTTGGGATGCTAGTAAAGTAGACACTGATAGATTTTTTGGAATATTTACATTCCACTACCTCTTACTTAAAGTTTACATACCATTATAGTACAGTAAATATTAATTATTTGGATGTGTTTATTTACAAGGATGACATGGATAAAAGTATACAGGAAAGCACCATACTCTAATAACCTTTTACACTACAGAAGTTGTCGCCCGATGCACCAAAAGAGGGGAATCATTAAGTGGCAATATATAAGGTTAGCCCATATAATTTCTAGAGAAGAAATGTTTTTCAAAGAATGTGTAAATTTGAAAGGAATGTTTACAACTAGAGATTACCCACCCCCCCCCCCCCCGGATTTAGTTGATTTAATATGGAGGGAAGTCCTTCAGAAGAGACAGCAGAAGGAGGTGATTCCCATTTTGTTAGATAACAAAACTTTGGTTTATCAGGGAGAAACAAATGGTGAGTACAATTGTTCATTCATTACCACTTTCACTGAAGAATATGGTTACATTCGGAATATTATTAACCAAAAATTGGCTTGTTTTTCAATCATTTATTTATTTTATTTATTTATTTATTTTACATTTGTTAACCGGGCTAGTCCAACTGGATACATGTCCATTTTCAGTGGAGGCCCGGGGAGAAAAGCTCCTCTACAGTACTACTATAGTAAGACTAAAACAAAACTTTATCAGAATATATCAACATATACAAATAATATCTAATAACATATACTTTAAACCTTCTGTTAGAATTAAGAACATTTGAGTACAAATATGAGGTACAGTAAGGAGTCTCTCTATTACTTAGAAAAGTATACAATATGACAGTACAGATAAAGTACCTAGTTAGTCTAATACATGTTTAAAAGAAGATGGAAAGTAGAGATTTAGTTCCTTTATTAGAAGTGAGGTAATAGAAACAGCTTTGTAGAGAGTTATGTAGAGAGTTAGATATACGAGATAAAGAGAGAGTGGAAAAAAAATCTCATAGCAGGGAGGTATGAAAGGTTAGTCTGGGTTATTGCAAGAGCAAAGCCAGTGGTTGGAAAAGAAATGTTTAAGTTTAGTTTTAAATAGTGGGATTGATGTTTGAGTGGTGAGGTCTTGAGGTAGTTGATTCCATAGTTTCCCAACTGAGTTTGAGAATGTGGAGTCACCTGCTGAGTTCTTAGAAAGAGAAGTATGAATCAGTATTTTGTTGGAGGAGCACAGGTTCTTCAGATTGCTATAGGGTTTTATGAGGGTGGAGAGCATTGGGGTATTGTCTGGGTGGTAAAGAGCTTTATGGGCAATTGTAAGTTGGTTAAAATGTATAAGGTTAGGTAATTCTAGCCACCCTAGTTTTTTAAGGTTAGAACAATGGTGAGTCCTATATGGAGATGCTGTAGCAAATCTGGCAATATTATTATAAGACGTAGTTAGTTTGGTAAGATTATATTTAGAAAGGTTTGTATAGATTGGGGAGGCATATAAAAGGGAAGAGATTAAGTGGGTTCTAGCTATAGTGGTTCTGGCTTCAGGAGTAAGGAAAGATTTAATTCTATACAGAGAGCCTAGTTTTCTGTTAGTTGATTTTATTGTAGAGTCAATGTGTGTGTCAAATTTGAGTTGGTTGTCAATTGTAATGCCTAGTAGTTTGGTGTTATTGTCTGGGGAGATAAGGATGCCATTGTTGGCTGTGAGAGAGAAATTAATGGAGGGAGACAAGATGGTGGGTGTAAAAATCAGGAGTTTGGTTTTCTTTGGGTTAAGGAGGAGACAGTGGTTGGAGAACCATTGCTCTATGGTAGTGAAGGTATTTTGTGTAAGGGAATAAAGTTCTGACTGTGTTGGGGCTGAGCAGATAATGGTTGTATCATCAGCATATTGAATGCAAGTTGATAGAGGAGTAGCTAGGTAAAGATCATTTATAAAGATGGAAAATAGTAGAGGGCCTAAGATAGAGCCCTGAGGAACTCCTATAGAGGTGGGAAGGAGATCAGAGAGATGGTTATGCCAGAGTACTGCCTGTTTGCGGTTATTCAGATAGGATGTGAACCAATTTAAGGCTGTATTGTCAAAAGAGAGGGACTTTAGACGATGGAGGAGAAGTTTGTGGTTGACCATATCAAAGGCTTTGGATAGGTCAACGAAGAAGGCTGAAGAGGGTATGTTATTATTGCGGTTATTATTTATTGAGTCGATAAAGGAAAGTAAGGCTGTAGTAGTGCTATGGAAAGGGCGAAAACCATGTTGGCACTTAGCTAGGAGGTTATTATTTAGCAGGTGATTTAGTACCTGTTTGTGGATGCATTTCTCCATTATTTTTGCAAGTGGTGATAATAATGCTATTGGACGAAAGTTAGAATACTCAGTAGAGTCACCACCTTTGAATAGTGGGATAATATAAGAGATTTTCCATAATGATGGAATTGTGCTTTCATTTATGGTCCTGTTAATCAATATGGAGATGGGGTAAGCTATGGCTTTTGCACCAATTTTAAGGAATTCTGCTGGTAACTTGTCGGCTGAGGGAGTTGTAGGTTTTAATTTTTGAAGTAAGGATGATATATATGTGGTGGGTATGGGTTTGAGGTGGAATGGGGGGGGAGTGGGACCTTGCTTTAGCAGTTTGGAGGTATCAGGGCTTTGTTGGTTAGCTAGCTTTAGAATGGCAGAGGTAAAGAAAGTATCAAAGGCATTAGCTGTTTGTAATGGGCAGTCGGGGTTTGAATCAAAAGGATTTGGTGTGGCAACTTTTCCTGGTGATAGCAGTGTATTTATGGCGGTCCAGAATTTATGTGGTTGGTGTAGGGATGTTTGTTGTATCTGAGCATAAAAGTTCTTTTTGTCTTGTAGAATGGCTTTTTTTGTTAAATTTCTTTGTTCTCTGAAAATAAGGCGATCAGTTGTATTTTTAGAGGTACGCCATTTTATCCAGGCTTTGTTTCTAGTAAGGATTAGGTTCCTGGTGGCATTAGAAAGCCATTGGGCTGTTTTAGATTTAATTCTTATAGAACGCATTGGAGCGTGATGTTCTAGGATTGTCAGAAAAGTATGATTGAAGTAGTTAACCGCTTCGTCTATAGGGAGAGATTTAAGAGATGACCAATTAACTTGCATAAGTTCATTTTGAAACAGAATGGGATCTAGGAATTTTTTGCTACGGGATGTTATGACTTGTGTGGGGATGGTTAAACTTGTTTTATGCCTGATGATATATGTTAGAGAGTGGTCGCTGAAGTCATCTGGGAGAGTCCCTGTTGTATACTTTAGCTGGGGACTGTTTATAAGTATCCAGTCAAGTATACTTTCTTTGTTATTTTGTTTGTTTGTTCTTGTTGGAGAGTTAATGGTTTGAGTAAAGCCATGAAGGTTAATAAGAGTGGGTGGATTGGTGTATTGACATAAATTCCAGTCAATATTAAAATCTCCTAAAAGAATAGTTTCTTGAGGGAGATTTAGTGAAAGCCAATTTAATAGGTCTTCTAAAATAGTGGGATTTTTTCCTGGGGGAAGATAGGTGCAGATAATGTTAACTGTTTTGTGAGGGTTGAGCTGAAGTTTGGAAATAATTATTTCTACATTATTATCAGATGGAAGAGTATGATTTTCTTTGCTTATTTGCAGTCCGGTTTTATACAGAATTGCTACCCCACCACCTTTTTTGTTTAAGCGGTCTTGCCTGAGTATGTTATAGCCAGGGGGGGTGATTTCATTATCTTTAATTGTAGGTTTGAGCCAAGTTTCGGTTAGGCAAAGTATATCAAACTGTTGGACATCTAGGAGGGCATGGATATGTGGTATTTTGTTACAGATGCTACGTATATTTAATTGAGCAATTGAGAGTGATTTGGGGGGTTTGGTAGATGGTGTTGGTCTTGTAAATAGTTGGTGGCTTTTAGAGAATGGTAGGGGTGAGTTAGGGCCAGGGTTGGGGTGGATATCACCATGTATTAATGAGCAGATTAATATAGGGTTGTAAGATTGAGAAATTTTGTGGTAGTAGTAAAAATGTTTTTTAAGGCTATGAGTAGGATATTTGATGTGAAAAAGTCGGTGATATTTAGCTTGGAGGTAGGAAGTTTTGTGGATGGTGTTGAGATAGGTAATTGTTAGAGCTGGGGGGATATTTGGGTTACTTTGTGTGGAATTGTTAGAGTATAAGGAAGGGCTTGTTCATAAGAGGTGGAGAAATAAGTAGAGATGATGATGGTTAGGAAGGATATAAGTAGCAAAGGTTGGCATTGGTTAGACATGTTTAGAGAATGTATAACTGAAATAGAGTGGGAAGATAGTGTGAAGAGTGGGAAGGAGAGAAGATAAGTGGAGAAGGGAGGGGCTGGTTTTAGAAGGTAGGGTAGGCAGGTAGGTGAAGTGGGGAGGGGCTAGGTCTAGAAGGGGTGGGGATAGATTAAGAGGGGTGTGTCTATGAGGGTATAAAGGTAGAGGTGCTAGGGGCGGGTGAGATTTGGGGGCAGGGAGGGGAGCGGAGTGAGCCCGCAGG
This sequence comes from Protopterus annectens, assembly GCF_019279795.1. NCBI lineage: Eukaryota > Metazoa > Chordata > Ceratodontiformes > Protopteridae > Protopterus > Protopterus annectens. The sequence goes on along the minus strand of NC_056742.1, from coordinate 114,802,567 downwards.
GCGAACGGAGCGGGAAGAAACAACTGAAGGAGAGATAGGAAAGTAGACAATCAGTAAAGGAAGGTGAGTATGGAAGATAGTTCTGAGATTGAAGGAATACAGACTAGGTACACTAGAGAAAGACAGTAGATTGGAGGAAGGCAGTATAAGAGTATAAGCAGAGAGTATAGAATGGAGAAGGAGCAGGTCCAAGTATAGAAGTAACAAAAAGGCAAGTATGGGGATAAGAACAGAACAATATGAAGGGAGATAGGCAGTAGGTCAGGTAGGATAAGGCAGATGGTGAGTGTGGAAATAGTAAAGGAGAAGCAGAGGTAGAGAAACAAAGCTAAGAAAAGGCAGAAGAGGAGAGTGCCACCTAGCAGATAGCACAGGTGCAGTAGAGGGAGAGTGGGGAAACTACTGAAGGTAAATAGAGAAAGTACAAAGGACTGAGAACGGTGAGCAGGGAAAAGGAGTTGGGGCAAAGGGGTAGTGGAGAGACTAAGAAAGTAAGCTACTGGCTGCTAGCAACACAGGCTCAGGCAAACTAAAGACCTTGGTCGGAGTATCAGACAGGAAGCCTTTCACAGCAAAGGGACAATGCCCATAACCTACTTTATTTTTCTTGATAGAGGGTACAAGGTAAGCCCATATAATTTCTAGAGGGATATCTGACATTTTGGGAACCAAACCAGTGTTTGTCACTAGAAAAGCCAAATGCATCAAGAACATGTTAGAATCAGATGACAAAATATATGCTACCATTAGTGAAAGGACTTGGGGTAGTAATAAATTTGGTGCGTGCAATTTGTGCCAGTACATTTTAGAGAAACATGAGGTGCTTATCAATGGTATGAAAGTAAGGGACACACTTTTTTTGTAATTGTAAATCAATGGGAGTGATTTATGTGGCTTTATGTAAAATGTGCCCAAGTTTTTATGTTGGGAAAACCATTCGTAGTTTTAAAGGACGTATTTATGAACACATTTATGACATAGGAGAACTACCAATGTATTGTATTGTCATGTAGAAAAACATCCAGATCATGTTTTTTTATTTTTTGGTATTGACACCATACAGTGGAATTTACTGAGGGAACTGTGGCGTGACATGGTAGAACAGAGGGAGTTGCATTGGCAACTGAAATTAAATGCCACCTCACCCCCAGGTTTGAATGAGTCTTTATCCATAGCTTGTGTTTTAAGACTTATGTCTCACTATATATAATGTGTTATTATGTTGTACATTTTAGGTAAACATTAGGTTAGGTTTTTTTCTTAGTATATATTTGTAAAGACTTTTATGTATTTTATTATATGAGCAAGAAGCCTTTAAGATTAGAATTGGTAGGTGTGTTGATGGGTCATGTAATTTTATTGGTGGGTTATTTAAACTGAATTTTTGTTCATGTTTTTTATTCTGAAGAAGTGTATCTTATATACACATGAAAGTGCTTAATTCCTGTAATAAAACAGTTGTGAACTGGTTGTGGTCGTTTTCTGTTTGGATTCCAGCAGTTGGTTCATTAAAAAAGGCATGCAGGATAGTCTAGTACATCTGGAATGACTGAGCTCCAGCCATTCTTCTCATGAATACAGAATGCAAAGTGTTGACATAGTGGTCAGTGGATGTTGAGTCATAAATCTGATCTGGGAAGATCTTAAAAAAAAGTCTTGATAAAGATAAGTATGTGTGAATGACGAAAGGTGAGGTGATACAGATAGGGACACAGAGTACATTTTAAAAGGCTTTGTACTTTCCTTGAAGGAAAAATTGAGTTTTAGATGACAAGAGGATTGGTTGAAATGAGTAAGCAAATGGAATGAAGCAAGGGTTTACATTTCTTTTTTGGGCCTACTATGAATCAGAATAGACTACAGAATGGGTAGTTATGTCTGCATTCTGTTTTATGTTTATTTAATGATCTGAGAATGATTTTCCTGATAATGTATTAACACTAGGAAAGAAACAAAAGCAAAATAATTTGTCAATAACCACCTGAAAAGGTACAGTTTTTGTTTACGTTTAATTAAAGCAGAAGATATGTTTTAATAAAGGAAGACCTCTCAGAAGGGTCAGTAAACCACTTTGTTCTTTCCATGTTTACCCCTTTGGACAGTGTTTTGGCATCTTTAGTTGTATTTACTTATTTACTTTGTAATAAATGAAATATACTAACTAACCAGTTATTCTGCCAAATGTCCATTTCAAATGTTCTGTCTCTGCTGAGTGTTTCAGCCCTTTTGACTTTCAAGGGATAAACAACAGGAGTGTCCACTGACTTGTGTTGTATTTGCCCTATATTTGAATCCTTTGGTAGCAACAGTTAGATGGTTGGATTTAAGATGATATCAAATAAGTAGAAAGAATGTGAAAATGCTCTTATTTGCTGCATTAATATATCTGATAAAACTAGATCAGGATATGAGGTCATATATGAATTATTTAATTAATTTGGTATTTTTGGTTTATAAAGTAACAAGACAAAAACAAGGGTAATACAAGTAAGTTATATGCTTTCCTGATCTTTGATAAGGAAATTTGCTTACTTATGCCTGGCACATTAAATAAAGTATTTAGAAATCTTGTTAGGTAATACTCTTGAAGAATACATCATTTAGACATATGTGGAATTAAAGATTAAAAAAGGAATTCCAATGAATGGAGATGACTGGTTTAGAATTTGGACAGGCCCTTCTGTTACTTTGTGCTACCCCTGTTGTATACATTTCAGATATTCCCTGTGGATATCTCAAACATTTTTTTTTTTTTACAAAATGTGAAAAATATGATGCAGGAGTTTATTTGGGATGGATGCAAGGCTTGATTAACTTAGAAAAAACTTACATTGTCAAAAGAAGTGGAAGGACTTAATGTTCCATGTGCCTGTCAGTACTATAAAGCAATACAGTTAAAATGATGTACTTGGTGACTACGTAGCTACATGAAGCAAACTGGAAAAGATTAGAAAGTCTTAAAAGTGCTAATTTAGAGGTGTATGATAAGATACCTGTGTGATTATATAGATAACTTGATTGTCTTTATGTGGTAATGTTAGTGGTAGGTCTTTGAAGAATGTCTTAGTGTTGTTTGAGAGTAACCCCTGGCTAAATTTGCTATTACTCACTGAAAAGAGAATACTGGGAATATAAGGGAAGAGGGGTTTAAAGAAAGGAAGAAGAGTTCTTGGGAACATCTGTGGCTTGGTTCAGCTGGGGTACAAGACCACAAATTCAGTTTGCGTAATGCTTAAAGGATATAATATAATACAGTAGTGGACACTGCAATGATAACGGGTTTTACAGAGTTATTAGCTACTACACACTACACTTTGTAAGACTAGTTTGGTAACTAGAGTGGGGAGTGCTTTGAGGGAAGTAAATTGGTAAAAGAAGACAAGGTTCTTAAACAAGGGTATAGAAGATGCAACCTGGTATAGAATTTATCATGGTATGCTACAAAATCTAGCAAGTTTACAATTTTCCTTGAAAGAGTTTACACAATTATGTTTAAACTCCACAAAGGTTAATAAAGACACTTATAAAAATGCTGACTGTCAATGTTGAAGATATAATGATGATGGTGTGAGTTCTTGGGAACAAATTTTTGGTCATGTATTAAGTTGAATAATTTTAAGGAAGATTTGTGTCATCTGCTGAAAGCAGTATTACGGAAAATATAGAACCCCACAGTTAATTAATGTTATTAGGCTATGAGAAAATGTAATATGAAAAATGAGTGCACTGTATTGCTTTCATCAATGACAATAGCTGATAAAGCTATTACAGAGAAACGGAAATCAACAGTGATTTCTGAAAGTGGTAGATGCAGTTGGGATAATGGATGCATTTGCTAACAGGGTTCAGCCCAGACATTAGTAGTTTATTGGCCATTTTGAGCAAATTTTTGTCTCTTTCATTTTCCTGCTATGTAACCCACATTAGCGCAGTTTTGCATGCCGGGCAGCACCGGTTAGCTAGGGTATAACTATTCCCGGCTCCACAAAGTCTACTCTTCAATTTTTCCCTTGGAACGAGACAAACTTTCAGCTTAAGCACTCAAACTATTCACTTCTCAGCCCAGCACTTGCTCAAAACTCATAGCAAGCACTAATAAACCTTAGCACTAGATCCCCCCCCATACTGTAGAGAAGGACAAGGCTCTCTATTTGACCTTACCAGCCAATCAATAAAACAGCTCACTGTACCTATCTAGGCATGTCCAAAGGGCAGTTTCAGGTGTACTCTCTGGTCCAACTGGTGAATCTGGGCATTTTGAGGCAATGTTACAACTGCCTCATGTACACAGACAACCGTCTCCTCCTACCACCAAACACTAATACATGTGAGAGATGCAATTATACAGCCAAACTAGAGGCTAAGCTCTCTCAACCCAAGACTGGACCAGACAGTCAAGAGGAGAAGGGAATTACTTGCATGACACCACCAGTCTCACACAGACCTATGAAACCAGCACCGGCAAAAAACACACATAAATACACAAAAGCTCTAAATAAAAATCTGCAAAAGCAACAGAGACCTCCAAAGCAGACATCCAAGCAACCTCCACCCCCCCCATCACAAACCATGAAACACATACTTCACAAAACCAGTGTGCCACACAATCACAGCCCTTAAGGCAAAATAGCATACCCAGCACACTAGTAATAGGTGACTGTATAGTCAGGCACACTGACGTCCCACTCACTAGGCTGAAAAAGGAGAAGGTTACTGTAAGCTGCCTATTGGGTGCCAGGATCCGCCACATAACACACGCACTCAGGTCACTCCAGAACAAGTACATATATGACTCTGTCATTGTCCATGTTGGTGTGAATGACCTGAGCCTTACCTCCCTGTACTACATGAAAAGAGACATGGAAAAGCTCTAAGATCACGTAGCCCAGGCCGGTATGACCCTGACCCTGAGTAGCATCCTGCCATCACCAAGAATGATATCATGGTATAAAGAAAAAATTAGCAATTTCAACAATTGGCTAAACTTTGGGTGTCATTCAACGGGGATCCAGTGCCTGTCAGCCTGGGATGACATGCTCGACAAGCCACTCCACTTTGCTAGAGACGACTTGCACCTGTCACCTTTAGGCTTTCGAATACTGGCCAAGGCTCTTGCCACTCCCATAGTGCCTTTTTTAGGCAAGGCTCAAAAGACAAACCCACCACTGTAAATAGCACAAGTAACAAAAACCTGAGGGTAATGCTACTCAATGCCAGAAGTCTAAACCTCAAAATGCACGCACTCGAGGCACACCTCAGTATGGAGAAAATCGATATATGTGCAGTAACAGAAACCTGGTTTAAGGCTCCAGAGAGCACCCTAGCACTACCAGGCTACAACTCATGCCATACATTTCGGCCACAAAACTGGACCGAAATACAAAAGGTATCCATATTCATCAAGGATACCCACACCTCCAGGTTAGTGGCACAGCACGATGCTTCAGAGATCATCCATGTGCAACTAACGACGGGCAGAACTGTAATTCAAATTGTAGCTTGCTACAGATCACCCTCCATATCCTAGGACCCCCATTCTGCATTTATGGAAACACTTGGAAACAAAAAGGTCTTACCAAACACCCTGATATTGGGTGATTTCAATTACCCAAACATTAACTGGGAGAACTACTCAAGTACTAACTCCCTTGCCCAACATTTCCTAGAATTTATAAACTCAAATGCCCTGGATCAACTGGTCAACACCCCCACTAGAGGTGACAACATATTGGACCTGGTCATCACCAACATGGGAAACCGGTATTCCATACCGGAGGTCAACCCCTCACTGGTTAGATCTGACCATAAACTAATCACTCTGGATATCCACATTCTACCCCAACCTCCGGTCAAAGAAACCATTGTGAAAAACATTTCAAAAGCAAACTTCACGTTACTTAAGACCGAGGTGGAAAGTTTCAAATCCCCCATGCAAAAGGATAATGCTGCCCAAGCTGCAAAATCCTTTACTAATGCACTCTATGGGCACCTACAAGAATGCAAGGTTTGTGCTATCCCAAACAAAACCAAGATTCACTCTTCCAAGAAAAGGAAACCAGTCTGGTGGACCCCTGCCATAAACAAGCTATACAATAGAAGGAGGAAACTAGTACAGAAAAGAGTAAAATCCCAAGAGGGGAAGACATCCCTGATCAGTATCAGCAAGAAACTACGATCCCTCATAAAATCATCCAAGGCTAGCTTTGAAAGAAAAATTGCCAAGGACTCCAAAGATAACCACAAGGCATTCTTTAGCTATGTCAAGAATCTAAGTGGTAATTCCCAGATCTGCTCAGAGTTAGTGCAGAATGACACAAAATAAACTGAACTGACCGATATCACCAACATCCTGGCAGACAGGTTCAGTGCAAACTTCACCCCCCTCTCACCCCCTAAAAGGGCCCATAACCATACCAGAAGAATGTAGTGCCCCTGAAATTACAGACACTCAGGTTAAAACAGTCCTCTCCAAAGCCAAAAACACAGCAACAATGGGACCAGACGGTGTCCCAGGCTGCGTCCTACATGAGCTCAAAGATGAACTAACCCCTCACCTAAACACACTGTTCAAACTCAGCCTCTCCACAGGATACGTGCCCAGTGAGTGGCACACAGCAACAGTTATTCTGCTCCACAAAGGTGGAGCCACAACAGACCCTGGGAACTATCGCCCTATAAGCCTGACTAGCTTGGTCTGCAAGGCTATGTAGCGCATCATCATGGATCTCATTAACAGAGACATTGGAAACCTCCAAACACTGAACCCATCCCAGTTCGGCTTTGTTAAGGGCAGATCATGCCTCCTAAACCCGGTGGACTTCTTTGATACAGTTAGACTATAGACGAGGGAAAGGTGGTCCACACAGCCAACCTAGACCTCGCAAAGGACTTTGACACCATTCCCCATTCTGGTATTATAGACAAGCTCACCAGCCTGAACATAAACCCCTACATCACAAGATGGGTTGCCAACTGGCTCACGGACAGAACCCACATGGTAAGAGTTGCGGGAGCTAGGTCTGACTCTAAACCTGTTACAAGTGGTGTTCCCCTGGGCTCAGTCCTAGGACCCCACCTGTTTGGCATATACTTCTCAGAGGTACAGACAAGCACAGGAGGACTATGGCTGACCAAGTTCACAGATGACTGCAAACTAGGGGCTATAATTGACTCTCCGACTGACACAGACATCCTCCAAAAGGGTCTCACTGAGACAGATACCTGGTGTCAAAACCATGGCCTCAAGCTAAATGCCAAAAAGCGCATAGTCATCCCCTTTTGAAAAAACAAAGTACCCACAAATTACCACATAGGTGGTAGCCCTCTAAATACGGAAGATGAAATAAGGGATCTGGGGACCCAAGTAGATAGTAATCTCTCCTTTGATAATCACATTGCCAAAGTGGTTAGAAAATCCTTCTATGTGGCCCACTTAATCACAAAAGGGTTTGCATCCTGATCGAAAGAGTTCATTGTGCCCCTCTACACATCACTCATCAGACCCATCATAGAATACAATGCCCCATTTGGAATGTACCTTACAAGACACCTGCAACAGCTGGAAAGACCACAGAAGTACCTCACCAAGAGGATCACTGGCCTCAAACAGATGCCCTATGCAGCTCGACTGAAGAAACTCCAGCTGTACTCGGTTACATACCACCTACTCAGAGGTGATCTCTGCCTGACATACAAGACCATGTCCAACCCAGAACTGATGGACATGCTCCACCTAAAGAAAACCATATCCCCTCGAGCCACACATTCTAGGCATCTAAACCTCACCACAGCAATAAATAGGACGTACTGGAGGGATAGATTCCTGTCCCAGAGACTTCCCATGCTCTGGAACAAGATTCCAATCTACATTAGGCAGAGCTCCTCACTAACATTCTTCAAGAGAAACCTTGATGAGTGGATAGGAAACAGGAATTTTACCCTGGGGAATCGGGGATCACTTCAGTGGCTCTGCTGGACAGAGGCACAGGGAACTAATCTAAGGAGGCAGCGAAAGACAACACATTCCGGCTAGGCTTATAAATGCCTTTGGGCAGATAGTCTAGTACCTACCTATGAACCTAGGTAAGGTCTTCTTACTGAAAAGACTTTATGGACTAAGAATGCAGCAATAGTCTGGCATACATTTAAGGATATACTTTAGAAATGGCTTTGATATATCCAGATACAGCAAATGTGAAAAGTTAAAAAAATATTTCAAGCTGTGAACTGGTTTATTTTTGTAGGAACATATTACTTTTCTACTAGTACATTGCTGCATTTGAATGTTTTAGAATATAATACCATAGACATTTATTATTTCTGTTATTACTTACTGAATTATATTGTCTAACTGCTGATAAATAATTGGAAGACTTTGGAAGACTAATAACTTTTGTTTGTAACAAAACCTGCTATGCAGACTCTAGTATTTTGATAATTTGGCTTTGTTCAGTTCATTGCTGTTATTTCTATTGTTATAGGTTTGAAATATCTGTGTTTTTAAATTGATATTAATTCCATAGCTAAAAGGTGAAAATGTATCCTGATAAATCCACCTTATAAGACAATAGCATCCAATTTATGTTACAGTATTATACTGATAAATGTGTGATGCCATTTCAATTGCTTTTGTATTTTAAAAAAATGATTTTTTATCTGTTAAAAGTAAACAAAAGTCTGTCAGACAGTGGCCTTCTTTATAACAAGAGGTCCTTGTCTTTGGAACTGAAGCAAGACAGAGGGTAAAGGTAGGAAAGAGAGGTAAAGAAACCTCAACTGTGGGCAGCTGTACCACATGGAAATGTCAGCAATTTTTGTATGTGGATGGATGGCTCCAAGATGGGACTACTGACTTATCTCAGGATCTATAATTAAACCAAACCAATATTTACCCTTGAATCAAGGGACTGCTAATGGCAACACACTCCCATCATTACTTAGTAATATGCAGTAGCACTAAAGGACAGGCTCTTGCAATACTATGTTGACTGTAAACCACCTGGAACATCAGTCAAGAAACCCCAGACCTGCCAATATATTTTCTAAGGACAAAACTTGATAAGCTGCTTCTATATTGGTTATCTTACCTAATACCATGAATAACTGCATGAAAGTAAGCACTGAGAGTAACCAGAAGATACTTGCATCTGATCTCCAAACTCCATTCTAGATATTATTTAGGATATCCAAACCATCTTATCATTACTGTGTCATACTTATTATCATTGTGTCATCTGTGTAGGCTGACACAACTGTTTACCATGCGTGACTTATACTTATAGGGAAGGCCTTTCCATTAGTGCAATTAGGGTTGGGAGGATGGCCTTACAGTTAAGGTGTATGCCTTACAAACACAAGGTACAGGGTTTGAGTCTCACAAAGGATAATTGGCTAGGCTTAAAATGGCTCTCAAGGGCAGTTAGCCTAGTACTAATATATGAACCTATATATATGAACCTAAATACCCAACTCACTGGTATTATTTTGCTCAAATATTTAAAAGTCATTATAAGGAGAAGAGAAGTCATAGTCTGCCTGACTGGATGGTATCTTTTTGTCATCTTCTCACATCCCTATTGAATTCTCTTTCACATTCTATGAAGTTGTACTAGAAAAGTGGGACAGCAGTTTTCAGTGGCACAATACACAGTTCTTCCTGAATCATTAATAAAGTCATAGGTTCATTGGAGGTTACTAGGCTAGTGGTTCTAGAGCCTTTACAAGCTTGGCCATGTTAATTCCAAGTTGCTCCAATTTTCCTTGGTTAGATGGACACAATTTGCCGAGCAAGTCAATGATCAACATCGACTACCCCTGTCCATGAGGGACATGGGTGCCATCCCTGGGGTAAATTTGCAGTCTCCCATCCATTTGTCTAGATTGAGGATCTCTGCTTCATGTGAATTGGAAGTTTATTCCAGAAGAGCAGCAATCTCTGTGAGAGATATATATGTCTCTCCAGCATATTCTGTTTGTGTCACAGGCTAGGTTAAGATCCCTAGAGTGAGTGACCCTCGTGCCATTTGACGTGCAGATGTGCAGCATTTCCATCAGGGCAGGGTTGGAGACTGCCGTGTAGGTCAGGCACAAGTCACCTCTCAGCAGCCTATAACATGCAGAGTACAGTGACACAGCTTTCACTCTATCCAAATATGTCATGGTTTGGAAGCCCTTCATTTTCTTAGTGAGAAACCTCTGTGGTCTCTCCAGCTGCTGCAGGTGTCTGGTGAGATATTTGCAAAAGGGAGCATTGTACTTTATTAATGGTCTGATAAGGAATGAGTACAGTGGAGTTTTAACATCCTTAGACCTGGATGCAGTGCTCTTACTTATGATTTGCACAATGTAGAAGGCTGAGAAATAGATTCCAGACAGTAAAGTGGCCAACACAGATCTATGTGGTATACCTCTGGGGACGGGTCTACTGGTAGAGGTGGAGTCATCAACTTTGACAGTATGTGTTCTGTTGGTGAGCCAATTGGCTACCCATCTAATGACGTTAGGGTCATTCCCCAGCTGGGAGAGTTTCTCAATGATACCTGAGTGGGGGGTTGTGTCAGAAGCCTTGGCTAGGCCTTACCTTCGTCCAGAGCTTTTGTGACTTTCTTGAATAAGTCTACTAGGTTTAATAAGCATAATCTACCCTTAACAAAGCCAAACTGGGTTGGGTCTAGAGTTTGAAGGTCACCTATGTCCTTGTTGATAAGGTCCATGATGATTGTTTCCATGGCCTTGCAGATTATGCTGGTTAGACAGGGTTCTATAGTTCACAGGCTTGGTTTATGACCCCCCCCCCCTTTGAGCAAGGGGATTACTGTTGCTGTTCTCCAGTCTGCTAGAACAAAGCCAATTCTCATACTATGGTTAAAGAGAACACTAAGTTGGTCCACTAGGTCCTGTTTTAGATTGCTTAGTAAGCAACCTGGGATGTTATCTGGTCTCATTGAGGCCATATTTTTGGCCTTGGAGAGCACAGCTATGACCTGATCTCTAGAGATATTAGGCAGAGGACTGGTGTCAGGTATGCTTTGAGATATGGCTGATGATGATAAGATGGTGATATCTGTGCCAAATCTATCAGCTAGCAGGCTGCTAGTTTCCTCCAGTATAGTATGAGTGGTGCCATGCACTATCAGTTCAGCACATAGCTGGGCATTCCCTTTTAGATTTCAGACATAGTCAAAGAATGCCTTATGATTATCCTTGGCTAGGGATGCTATTTTAGTTTCATAGTTCATTTCAGAGGACTTTACAAGATTTCTGATTTGCTTGTTCAAGCTAAGGAGAGAATTCTTCCAGTACAGTATACTTGAGGTCTACCAGGGTGACTTGTTTTTTCAGGAGGACATGGTTTTGATCAGGTCAGGTACAGTCGAGTTTATACGGTTGTTTAAGTGTTTATACAGGTATTTGCTTACACCTCTGCATAGGAGTCATTGCTGTTTGTGATTGTGGGGGTATAAAACATTTTATACCATAGCTTAGTAGGCTGTAGTTTGCTTTGGAACAGTTTTTTTGTTCCTGTGGGAGTGTCAAGTACAATAGTTACTTCAAATGAGTCTGATTTATGGTACGAACTTAACAGGGAGGGTATCACACAGGTGGGAGTGCAGTGACCCCTCCCCCATGTTGGCACGTACTATGTCTAGGATATTTGAGCCCCTTGTGAGAGTGCAGACTATCTCTTCCAGAGCATTTGTGTTGGCAAAGTCCAGGAACCTCTGGATGAGCATGTTTGTGCTTATGTACTTCTCCCAGTTGATGGAGGGATAATTGAAATCTCCTATGACTAAGGTGTTGGGTTGTATGATGAGTGACTCCAGTAAGTCCAAATAGGTGGTGTGCTTTTCCATGGTTCATGGTGGGGGACCTATAGCTTGCAATGATGTGGTAGGGTACTTTGCCTATAGTTAACTGGACATGGAGTCGTTTGACATAGTCATACTGTCTGACCAGTCTTCAGGTGAGGTGTACCTGGCTTTAATGAAGATGGATACATCTCCACCTTTGGTTCTTTAACACTCATTTTGATGTCAGAATATTGGAAGCCGTTGTAGCCTTGCATAGCTGAGGTGCTGTCCACAGCTCTGAACCATGTCTCAGTGACCGCACAGTCATCAGCTCAGCATCTTCCAAGGTGAAGAGTGCTTCAAGGGAGTGCAGCTTCCTGTTCAGACTCCTAGCATTAAACAGCAAAACCTTTAGTTTATCTCAAGTGGATTTTGTTACATCGGAAATGTTGTTTTGATAGTGCCTAAAAAAGTCACTATGGGGAGGCAATTGCCTTTGCCAGTATCTGAAAGCCTAGAGGAGACAGGGGAAGACCATCTCTGGCAAAGCATCGTGGCCTGTCAACCATGTCTTCCCAGGCTGACAGATACTGGATCTCCCTGGACTTACACCAGAAGCTAACCCAATTGTTGAAGTTGATCAGTTTTTGTTTGTATTGTGGCATCATCCTGGGTGAAGGTAAAATGCTGCTTAAAGCTAAGACCATACCTGCCTGGGACACGTAATCTGAGAGTTCAGTCATGTCTCTCTTTATATGGTCCACAGAGGTACATCGTAAGTCATTCACCCCAACATGGACTACGACAGAGGCATAATGGTACTTATTGCCGAGTGACTTGAGTGCATGCATGATTTGATGGATCCTTGCATCTGACAGACAGCTGACAGTGATCTTCTCTTTGTCCAGGCTGGGGAGGAGCACATCTTTGTGCTTCACTATGGAGTCGCCTATGACTAAGACATTAGGTTTTGAGGTGTTTTGCTATACCAGCTTATTTGCTGAGACACTGGTGTATTGTGTTATTATGTGTAGTGGTTATTATTTGCATAACAGTGTCTGTAAGTGGTTTACATTTGGGAGGCCTCTGATACTTTGGTAGGCTTGTTGTGAGTACCTCCACATATGTGGGTTTATGTGTTATGACCTTTTGTGTGAGAGGTGAAGTGTGTGTGCTGACAACCTGTTTGATATGCAGTTTGTTGTTACGTGAGAGAATTGACTCCAATTTCATAGTGTAATTCCCTCTCTCATATAGGGTATTTGTTTGTTTTAGGAGTAAGTGGTTGTCAGTGTACATGAGGCAATTACTACATTGCCTCAGGATGCCCATGTCAATCAGGCTGGCCAGAGAAATGATGGGAAACTGGCCATCCATTGTTGCAGTTTTTTTTTTTTACCGTATGTACTATTAGGGAAGGGAGTGGGCTAGTTAGACTACGTTTTTGCACTAGGATGAACAAAGGAGCTTGTTCTGTTGAAGGCTAGGGATGATAAGTGTGACAATGCAGCTCAGTGCGCAGCTTAGTTAGCTGTAGTGCAGCAGGGAAGCTTGGGAAGGTTCCACTGACAGATGTCTAATGAAAAATTGTGTTCAAGGCCTTTGCATCCATACAGGACACCGCTAACCCTCGCCAATCAAACATGAAGCTTAAATACAGGAGAAAATAAACACTTTTAAGTTAATCTACTGGTTTAGTGCTCAATAACAGGCTAGGTTCAGCAGATCTGAATCTAGACCATGCTATCTAGGCTAATAATACAGTTGAAATCAAGTGCAGAAAATGATGCAGTGATAAACAGTAAAATGCAAAATAATGCAGCAATCAGTTATATTACAGTTTAAAAAGTGCAGCAGAATCCCAAGATGACTGTATGTTTTTATAGTCTTTCACAAACGTCTCTGTTGTGACTGTGATAGACATGTTTTGAATATTACATGTAAGTCTAAAATGATTGCTTGCAAAATAATTTGTATGCACCATTACTACAGCTGTGACTGATTTGATTAGCTTAGTTAATTTAGGAGACAATGTACCTTGCCATTTATAGATCTCTTGGACCCACTGTGCTCATCTTGTTGAATCTTAACATGCAGATTTTACTTTTTGAATCTACTTTACTTAGGTTTTCTTGTATTATCAGGTAAGTATACAGTTACATATCTGTTATTGCTAACCTTGTAAGTAATTTGTACTTGAACAGGTATCATTACTGTATATAAATTAAAAAATGTGTTATTCAGCCTCTGCAAGACTTTTCTCATTGGATCACAATGTGAAAAGAGGTTTGGCCAATTTGAACTTCACCCACTAATTAAAATGGAATAAATAAATAGAAATGTACAAGCAATATGTATGCTTTGCAAACAAATCTGCAAAGACAGCTGAAAATAAACTACTTGTGCCATAATTTCAGTATTTTTAACAAAAAAACATACAGCTGAAGTTTCAGTCCTGATAACATTTTGGTTATGAACCACAAAAAATGTAGGGAAGACCACAACAAAAGAAATGTATAGTACAAAGCATGGGCGCTGTATAATGAATCAATCAAAGCACATACAGTAAAACGACAATCATCAGTTGTTTAAAGTAGGATAAGGTTTGCAAACTGCAGGCAGAAGGAGTTCTAGGACCTCTGGATATTCTTCAGTCTGAAGTGCTTTGTTTTTAATTCTTCACACATTGCTGTTGACATCACTGCCGTAGAAAGCCAGGCATTGTCAGCCCACTTCACAAAGGAAGTGCTCATGACAGCTGTTCACTTCTACTGTGTTTTTTTCTTATAAATATTAATAAAATTCTAGCCAAGCTGTTTGCAGTGGCACAATGTGATAGCATTTAGCCAAGTTTGTGAATTACTGGAGATAGAACTTCCAAGAAACAGAATCATTGTTTTCAATGGAAGCTTTTTTAATTAGTGTCCCATTGTTAGAGAATGTTTTGCAAAACTCAGTGTCTGGTTCTGATGGTCACCTCAGGCATTTTCACAAAAGGGCCAGATGAGGTTTATATAGTTATACAAAATGTACAAGTGTTTGAAAACAGAATAGACCGTAACATGGTCATGTTTCTTCTTATTACATTGCCTTTCTGGCTATGATAGCTCTCAACCTTCCACCTCCAGAATGTGGAATACTGCCTCTCATAGCAGTGAACAAATGGGCAAAATGTAGAACTCTAATTTTCATAATGGGGAACAAGTGGGCAAAATATGGAACACTTGCTCACAACTTACTAACACCTTCAGCTGGGAAGCTCACAGGATGGTTAAAATGTGTTACTTTATGCTTATAAACAGTAGTATCAATGAATTAATATTATTCTTCATTATTTCTTATGGATATCAGTTTAAAAAATTCTTAGCACTGAATGTGTAGCAGACCTTTCAATGTGGAATTTCATAACATAGACGTTTTAAGACTCAAAATGAGGAACATTCCTCTTAATGAGGTACACTTGAGAGGTATGCTGGCTACATTTATTGCTTTTATGCTTTATTTTAAATACAAAAATTATGCAAGACAAGAAAAAAAATGGTGAAAGGAATAATTCCTCATACTTCAGAATGTTACTGGCTTTTCGTCCTATTTCCTCATTTCCATGTATAATGGATTTTTAGTTATAATTTTCCAGTGGCTTGCCTCACACAAGTCCAAGTTAAGAGAGGAAGGCTAGCATCCCTTGCTCGGTGTAAACCTAGGTTTGGGACTAGATTTATTAAGCATGGTACAGAATGCTCTACTGATACAGTGTCATAGAACTGCACTGCAGCAGAGCCCTAGGTGTGCTACATGAAGTAAAACACTGTCCTGCAGCCATGACAGTAAGTGTTGCCTTGAAAATATTGCAAGTGCACTGGTATACCCTTACCTTAGTGGGAATCTAGTACACATTAATGGCAGGTACAACTTACGCATGCATACATGCAAACTGGCACATTCAGCTTAGTGATCAGTAGTCACCATTTACCTACCAGCCTGTCTCAGCTTTCATTACTTACACAGAAGAATAGGGAAGTTTCTTCTGCTTAATGAACTAAGATGCATGCCTCACAGTGCATACACACACACACGGACAACTCTTCTACCATTAAGTGGTCACCTCAAGTCACAGTAATATTATAAATACATTTTTCCGTGGTACTTAGTTTTCCTTAACGGGCATTACTCTGTTAACAGAATTATACATGTGAAGGGCATAACTGACGATATCATTCCCAATCCAAGCAATCAAACCAAAAGCAGGGACACCAAATCTGACATTGGTCATGCACAAAGATGGTAGATGGCACAGTCCTTTACCTACTACCAAGGATGTCTACTAACTCAGAGCTTCAGTCTGTACAAAACAAACATGTATATTCCTTTGCTTTCTGTCTGCATCACAGTTCCAGTTGTGTACTTCAGGTGGCTAGTGTCTCTGCCTGCCTTGTAAGTGAAGTATGTGTGGCTGCACCACATCCAAGACACATTCGATTGCACATTGACGTAGTA
The DNA here is from genome assembly GCF_019279795.1 of Protopterus annectens. Lineage (NCBI taxonomy): Eukaryota > Metazoa > Chordata > Ceratodontiformes > Protopteridae > Protopterus > Protopterus annectens. The sequence continues at coordinate 114,786,281 of NC_056742.1, read as the reverse complement.
GGCTATGCCCATATAAGTGGTGAATTACCTCTTTTTTATGGCTGCAGCCTATAGCCTGTCCCAGGGCACTCAGAGTACCTAATATGTGCCACTGCACAGATGAACCCTTGATAATTCATGAGACCTTATAACATCGAAGCCTGGATTTGCACCAGTGGGTCACTTGGAGCACTTTTTTAAATTAAGTCATGGTTACTGCAGAATGAGACTAGACAGCACAAACTGTGACAGATGAACAGGGCTTCCCATCCACACAGTTCCACAAGAACACCAGATGTGCAGTGCACTGGGAAATTAGTTGAGTAGAAAAAGCACACATGGATGTATACATACATAAATACATACAAATATTTCAAGCATGGGCAATAATGTCCTTCTAGCCTACCAATAGACCAAAACAGCTGTTCCCATAATGTGTCCAGGCTGTTTTTAAAAATATCTAAACTAGTGCTTGCTTTAATGCGATTTGGACGTCTATTCCAAAGACATGCAGTAGGTGGATTGGACACTCTAAATTGGCCCTAGGTGTGAGTGTGTGCATGTGTGTGCCTTCTGTGGAAGGTTGGGCGCCGGACTGGCAACTCAACACCGTAAAACTCCACTGCCAATCATGAGCAGACAGGTGATCCACTGTGGTGACCCCTAACCGGGAAAAGCCAAAAGAAGAAGGAGGACGTCTATTCCATGGATCAGCTAACTCTGTCAGAGAACCATTTACTATTTCTCAAACCTACTACTTTTTGATTACCCCAAACACTCCCAGAGGTAACTGTCTCTAAATGACCTATATACCTGAATAAGGTCTCCTCTTAAATATCTATATGAGACACTGTACAAGTTCAGAAATGTTAGTCTTTTGTAATAACTAAAATGTTCACATCCATGAATGCCCTTGGTATATTTCCACTGTACTCTTTCCAGTTTACTCATGCTTATTATCTGATAAGGTTTCCATATTGTTTTTCTGTACTCCAGTTTGGGTCTATATAACTAAGAAACAATTACTTCATAATTTCTGTTTTCCTAGACTTTATAAATCTTTTTATACAACCTATAGTTCTATAACTACCAACTGGTTCATATGATTAGAAAAACTAAGATGGATCTACCCATATACTCAGGTCCTTAAATGAGTCTACAGTTTCAATCACTGTGTGCTGTATTAAATATTTACCTGTAAATTTATATCTACCAAAACTCATATGCTTAGATGTTGATATATTTATTAGCATATTATTCTCGTGCCCAAATAGTCAATTTAGTAAAGTTCTGTTGTAGACATGCCCTATCTGTAACGCATGTAATCAGTTTACCCATTTTCAAGTCATCTGCATAAGTATTGTAGAGGTTAAAGGCTCTTCCCCTTCTACTTTTTTCCCTGTCTGTTTAAAAAAAAAAAATATATATATATATATATATATATATATATATATATATATATATATATATATATATATATAGTTTGTCTGTTATTGCCAGTAGTTTTTCCTCTTTGTCTACACAGAGTGCTTTGTAGTCTTCTTACTAGCAGTATATAGCCTTAGTTATAATACTGTTTTTCATATTATGTCCAAGGATACTGCCAATGATTCGAAGCCTTCTGGTTTCAAAAAATGCGACTCGTGTTGCCAAAAGATGTCCCTTACGGATGGGCACACAAGTTGTGTATATTGTTTAGGACCTCTTCACCTGCAGGTGTTGTGCGCTATATGTCATGCCTTTAGTTCATGAGTCCTGCAGGAGAGAAGAAACAAGCTTATCTTGCAAGGTTTGCTGAAAACCCCCTTTGATACTGCCATGGAGGGGGACTCAGCCAACTAAAAAAAATGGATAAAGTCAAGCCTTCATCCTCTTCGGCTCTGCGTTCGGACCCATCTAAGGACAAGGATAAACCACAAGCTGAGTGAGACCCAACTTTTGGTTCTGACAAGACATCTGCACCTATGGCTCCATCTGTGTCTTCGGAGCCAGTAAGGTCCCATAAGCATTCCAGGTCTCCTACTTTGGAACCAGTGCGGTCCGCTCCACAGTCTCCATTATTGCAATCTGTGGTAGACGGTCACCGGTCTTCGACACACTCCTCTCGGTCATCCAGGATCCTTTTGGATGATGAAGTGGAGAGGGTGCTAAAGAGATATGTAACAAACAAACTGCTAAAGAGGCTTCTTAGTACACCAGCACTAGCCAAAATACTTTTGGGCCCATCCCAGATGGAAATGGTGCCGACAGTCCTAACAACACCTGTCTTGATTCCTCCTCCAACTCCTCTGAGTTCGGAGCTGGAGTGCATGGAAGTCATAGTGGTGGAACCGTCGGTTCCAGTAACCTCCTCTGGTCTTTTGGTTCCAACTACCACTCCGATCTCCTTGATACCTCCTTCTATTGAGGGATGTGGGGGCCATTGCTCCCTCATCAGCTCCGAGGGGGAGAGCAGCATCGGACCCTTGTCCGACCCTACTCTCCCTCTCGGAGCTTCAGTGCAGCTCAGCTCGGTTCCTACATCGGCCTCAGAGCTGTTGCCCTTGGTTTGGAGGACGTCTCTTGCCTCTTCGGAGACAGAGATTCTTTTGGGTTGGGACCATGAGACCTTCGAGGTGATGAGGAGCATGCTGTCTGCCGAGACAACTCCACCCTCTGCTCCATTGGCTCCTTTGCCTCTGTGCTGGTGTCCGGCTCTGAACCTCCCCTCCGTCCCAAGCGTAGGGAACCCATGCTCCAGGACACCCCATTGGGTGATCCCACCTCATCCAACACCTCCTCTGAGCACCCCTTGGAGGAGGTCCCTTGGAAGAGGACTTGCAAGAGGAAGCATTTGGACTCCCCTGAGTCCTTGACATCAGACACAGACTTGGATGACTCAGAAGGGTCCCCCTCTGAAGATGTCTCTTTTTCAGACATCTTAGAAATCCTTAGACAGAAGTGTGACTGGAAGTCCTTTGACCCTTCTGAAGATGAGTCTGTGTACCTGGATGCATTCAGTTCTCGACCCTCCACTTCTTGGGTATCTCGTCCTTTTGCCCCCACTATTGCATGTAGTGAGTCAGAAGACTTGGAACTCTGCAGACACAATGGAACCAGTTCTCTGGAGGCCCAATAAATTTATTACAGCCCCTGAAGACAGGCTCTTCTTATCTAAAGATGTTCCCATTGATGCTATGGTGGTGGCAGCAGCCACCAAGAAGGAATTAGTGGAAACTTCTTCATCTGTCCATCCGCCGAACAAAGAATCTCGTATGATGGACAGATATGGGAAGCGTATGTTTTCTTCAGCAACCTTTGCACTCAAGTCACTGAACTGTTCATCTTACTTTTTTAAGGCTTCAGAGGGAATCTCCTCAAGGAGTTAGGAGACACCTTACAGGATCCTACAGCTGCGGGAGCCTCGGACAAGGTGGCTTCTCAGTTTGCAACCCTGACTTCAGTGGTTAACTCCTCCATGTGGCTCATTTCTTATGCAGCTGATGGAGCGAGCAGGGTGGCAGGCACTGGGGTAGCCTTACACAGACACTCCTGGATGCACCTTTGTCATTTTGCGGAGCCCTTCAAGTCTTCCTTTACCAATGCCCCCTTTGATGGCTCATCCTTGTTCGGGCCTCAGGTAAAAGAGACTCTTACCAGGTGTGAACAGGATGGCAAAACTCTCTCTGCCATGGGAATAAATTTTTCTGCTCCATCTAGGCCCTATCCCAAAGGCCAGAAGAGCAGAAAGATGTGGTTCCAGAAATCCCAGGGAGCTTCGCCTGACACACATGGAGAATTTTCCCCCAGGGGCAGAGGGGGAAATAACAATGGAAGATGCTGACGTTGCAGCAGGAGGGGGTCCACAGAACCAGGGTGACAGAGATACCTTCTCTGGTATGCCCTTCCAGTGCTCCTGAAGGGAGGCCTGACTATCCGACTCCAGAGACAGTTGGGGAGGAGATTATCCTTGTACCCAAAAGCCTGGCAGACAATCACAGAAGGCACATGGGTACTATCCATAATATCCGGAGGTTACAATATCCCCTTCTCAAAACTTCCCCTATCAAAAAGACAATACTCTATCCCGGATGTTCCACCCAGTCTTCAGGATCAAGCAAACATGGAGGTTCAAAGGTTGCTAAGAAGAGTCATCCAGGAAGTCCTCGTAGACTAAATCAGATGCGGAAAATACTCAAGGTTCTTTTTAGTTCCAAAGAAAACAGGGGACTGGAGACCCATTTTGGATTTCAGCAGACTAAACAAGTCAGTCAAGAAAACAAAGTTCTGGATGGTAACACTGCAGTCCCTTCTTCCCTTCCTGGGACAGGACAACTGGATGTGCTCTACCGATCTCCAGGATGCGTACTACCATATAAAAATGGACAGACAGTCAAGGAGATATCTACGCTTCTGGCTGGGAGCAAGTCATTATCAGTTCAGAGCTCTGCCCTTTGGTCTCACCCCAGGGTCTTCACCAAATGCATGGCAGAAGTTGCAGCTCACCTGAGGCGTCAAGGATTCCGCATGTTTCCATATCTAGATGACTGGCTCCTTACTGCCACCACCGAGCATCAACTAAACAGGGCAAAGGAATACACAATCCGCTTTTCTTCTCAACTTGGGATCACCATAAATTATGAAAAATCTGCCTTGTTGCCTTGTCGATATATTACCTCTATAGAGGCAAATTTAGACACAAGGGCCATGATAGCAAAGCTGCCTCAAGAAAGAGTATTAACGATCCGTCGCCAAGTTGTCATACTGTTTACACAAAAGAGGATTCAAGCAAGATTCGTCCTCAAGGTACTGGGTTCTATGGCGGCGGCAATCACTCTGGTCCCTATGGCTTGCTTCCACATGAGAATTCTACAGTGGCTTCTATTTGCACAATGGTCATTCCAGGATTTACCCATGTCACATCAAATTCTGATCACAGAATCCTGCAAAAGGGACCTGGAGTGGTGGCTTCACTCCCTTATGGTGACAATAGGCAGGCCATTTCTACCCCCAAACCTGTAGCCACAGTGACCATGGATGCTTCCCAGATAGGGTGGAGGGGGCATTATCTGGGACAGACTGTTCAAGGGACTTGGCAGGAACATGAGTACCACTTGCACATCAATGTCCTGGAGATGAGAGCAGTGCTCCTAGCGTTGCAAGCACTTCAGAACTCTCTACCTACAGGGACTATAGCAATTCAAATGGACAATATGTTGGTAGTATGGTACATCAACAAACAGGGTGGAACCAGGTCTTACCCCTTGTCTCGACAGGCTCTACGAGTTTGGCAATGGGCAATGCCTTCCCAATGCTTTCTGGTTGCAATGCACATCCCGGGGAAATCCAAAGTGATAGTGGACAAGCTCAGCCGGGCCATCCTGATGCACCACAAGTAGTCCCTAAAGCAGGAAGTTGCGAACTTGATCTTTCGCAAATGGGGCCAACCATGCTGCAATCTGTTTGCCACCCCCCTCAACAACAAATGCAGCAGCTACTTTACCCTAGTCCCACCACCGGGACAGTCACCCAGGGACGCACATTTTCACGATTGGCCCCGGGACTGCTTTATGCCTTTCCACCTTTTCCCCTGGTCCCCAAGGTTCTTCAGAAAGCACAGTCATTGGGTTGCAAGTTAATCCTCATTGCCCATTACTAGCCACGTCACATATGGTTCCCACTCCTTTGGCCTCACCTGCAAGGGGAGCCTTGGATCCTGGACCCAGTGCCAGATCTTCTGAGACATCAGTCGGGGGCTCTCCATCCTTCCATTCAAACTCTCAAGCTCACAGCTTGGTTTCTCCACTTCCGGTCTTAGCCAGGTTTCCCCAGCAGTTCAGCACATTTTGATTTCCTCCCATAAGCCCACTACTAGGAGACTTTACGCTAGTAAATGGAAGTGGTTCTCTTGTTGGGCAGGCAAAAATCAGGTTGATCCTTTTACTGCTCCCATTTCAAAGATTCTTGAATTTCTCACTGAAACATTTGACCAAGGAGCAGCTGCAGCTACTATTCGAGTTCAGTTAGCTGCCATTTCAAATTTCCATATGGGAGAAATGGGTTCCAGTATCATGTCCCATAGGTTATGCAAGGCTTTTCTAAGAGGTACTACCCTATTAAGACCTCAGATAAGAGAACCTCCTCCTCCCTGGAATCTAAATTTAGTTTTAGACGCTTTGATTCTTCTTCCTTTTGAACGGTCTGCTTCTTGTCCACTCAAATTTCTGACTTGGAAGACCCTTTTCTTGGTTGCAATTACCTCAGCTAGAAGGGTCTCAGAATTACAGGCCTTATCTATTCATCCCCCTTACTTGATTTACCATAAAAATCGTGTTTCTCTCAGAACCAATCCCTCTTTCTTACCCAAGGTATGTTCTGAATACAATATGAATCAATCCGTAGAGCTTCCTGTGTTCTTCCCCAATCATGGGAACAAGGCAGAGTATAAGCTTCATCAATTGGATGTTCATAGACAGTTATGTTTCTTTTTACACAGAACCAAGGAATGTAAAAAATCTGATCAATTCTTTATATCCTTTGCGGACAATAAGAGGTTGTGCAGTCTCAAAGGTGACTTTATCAAAGTGGCTTTCAGACACTATAAAACATGACTACACATTGTGTAAACAAACACTTCCAGGAAAAATTAAAGGGCACTCAACAAGGGCCTTGTCTACCTCTATTGCTTTTCAGGCCAGATTGCCTTTGGATTCGATCTGTGCAGCAGCCATATGGGCTAATCCTCATACCTTTATCACTCATTACAAAGTAGATGTAGCCTCCCAGAACAGGGCATCCTTTGGTTCCACTGTCCTGAAGAGTTTTTTCCAGTGAGCCACCCAAGAATCAGGTGCTGGGGACGCCGTCCCAAACAGCAAGAATGAAGGAGAGATATGGACAACATAACATAAAGAAGTTATGCGCTCACCATAATGTTCCATCTTTGTTGTCCTTGATCTCGCCTTCCTTCTTGCATCCCTCCCTCCTTCCCCTTCCTGGAGGATCGGTAGGAATCCCTTATTTTATTGGCTATACTGGCTGGGTTTCCTTTATACCATTCCTTATGGTCAGTCTCAGTTTACTACGATTACCTTGCAGAGGGATCACACCTTTATATGCAGGTGTCATCAGATATGTAAAGTAGGGTGTATTTCTTATCTATTTTATGGTCTAGTGTTGGGTTATCACAAATGAGATCTGGGTAACTACCGCTAGGCATACTGGGATAGGGGCTAGCCTTGAGCCAGTAAAAGCTCTCAAGCTATAGTATAGAACCCAAACAGCAAGAAGGAAGGCGAGATCAAGGACAACAAACATGGAACGTTATAGTGAGTACATAACTTCTTTTTAAAATCATCCATTCATACAGCAAGTCCAGAGCCCACCACAGTAAGCAAAGGATACAAACAGGAACCAACCCCACACCAAGTTATGAGTAATTTAGATAATCACTAATTCATCCAACCAGCTTAACATCATTTTCAAATATAAAATTGTTACATTAAGTTAGATCAACAGTTTAAATAGCACAATAAAATATTTATGAAAAGGCAATTTACTCATACAAAATTGAGATTTTACATTTTTGGCATACTTAATACCAAAGCAAATGAACTGGAATCATTCATCTGGCAAGTAATACTGACTGGATATAGGTTAGTTAATCACTGTGTGATTCAGCTAAACCCATTTAAGCAAGCCCAACTGATCAGACAGGCAATTTATCACAACTTTTTTATGGGAAAGACTTTAGCTCCCACACACCCCCAGTGTAGGGGCAGATCTCTACTCATTTTTCCTAATACAACAAACTTAAGGTTACCAAAACGTGAAGCCCATTATATTCCCCACTTGCAAACTGTTGAATCAATCAGAATCAGCCAAACTGGGTTTGCTGAATCAATTCATAATTAAGCAGCCAGTTATCATACAATTTTATTATATAATTAAACTATTTTTGGTAAACTTAAACCCCTAATTAGTCCCACATTCATGTACCATATAGGTAAAAAAATTCACATGGCTGACACAGCAAAAAGAAAATGCTTTTCAGTTAATATATTCAAACAGACCATAGGAATAGCAAAAATGTGTGGGTGAAGATAAAGATCCCACAGAAGTTCTTTTTTGTGACAGAAGAAAAAAACTAAGTCATGTCAGATTTAGAAGAGAAACCTAAAGCATAATATGCTTCTTTATTGTTAATAATGCACATTGCAGATACCATGTTTTGCTTCTGCATTGCCTCCATTTCTTCCTAGGTATAAAACAGAGTGTAAATTGGGAGGTCACAAAGAGTGAAAACCCTATCAGAACCTTAAGTGTCAACATTGCAACAGTCATCAGATGGTAACTTTACTGTGGTAGACAGCAGTTGTCTCGTAGACACTTTACTGTCAAATATCACTTCAAGGCTCTGTAGGTGTTCTTAGCTCATTATGTTCATTCCATTTAAAATGTTTATTTCTTCTTACTGCTGCCTCGTGACTCTTCTCCAGTATGACATCCATCTCATTAGCTTTCAGTCCCAGACAACTGATTGGATCTCAAGAGATTTTTTTTTTTTCACTGAAACAGAACTCCATTGGACTAGTGTAAAAGATGTACATAGCTAAGTATCCTTTGTTCAGTAGTGTAAGCACATGACATTTATTGCCATGGAGAGAAAGTATTTTGATATTAAAATATAGTACCTTGGACACTGAAGATTAAATAGTGAAAAAGCTGAAAGCATCTGATTAACTGATTTGCTTTTACTGTTGGTTCACGGTAATTTATTTCTTTTAAAATCTGCTTGTTTTAATGATATTATATTATTTCCTGGAAAGCTAAGCCATGGTGCCAGGATTATATGCAACAGTTTCTGAATTTTAATAAATTCCATTTGCTTTAATTATGTTTATCTTTTAAAATCCCATACTGCGTCTTGCACAGTTCTTACCACAGCCTCCTAATTGTTCCCATGGTGTCTGTCTGTGTGACAATGTGATTTAAGACTTTTTTCTTTGCACTAGTTCTGTGATGCTGTCTCTTCATCAGACTGTGCCTCACTTTTCATTCAAGTGTGACTTCACTGGACTTCATTTTGTATAAGAAGCTTCACAGACTTTCTTTAGGCGCTGGTATGGTATAGCCAAGTATGGGACACAGAATAAACTGATATGGCATCTAATGCTGGTTGACCACGCCACCCTACCACCCTTCTTCCCACACACAAACACACACACACACACACACACACACACACACACACACACACACTGCTCTCATTTTCCCCTTGTTTCTTTGCCCTCTTCCTCAAAGCACAAATGCGCACATTCACACACACACCTAGCCCACCTTCATTGTCTGTTGCCTTTAGCTGTTTCTTCTCTTCTTCTGTTCATTCCTTCCTATCAGTGTCTTTTAATTAGTGAATTATTTTTAGCCATGAATTCATCTTGTAGACTGTAACTGTGATCTCTTTTCTGTGGCCAGTGTTCAAGTAATAGGCTGTTACAGAGAATGATAGGGTATGTATTTGTGCATATTAGCATAATTCTTGGGAATGAGGTAAAGCCAAATATCCTAACTGCCACGAGTAATAATCATATTATACAAAAATCCAGTATTATGTGACCCTATTATTATGCAGCTTCTCATTTCTTGCATCCAGTCTAGATACAGTGATATTGTTGCACTATACATTTTTATAAGTGCTTTACATATATTGCGTCTTATTGTGCAGATATGTAGCTTTCTTTTCCCAGTCATAATGACTGTCCTGACTGTTCCATGTAAAAGGTACCCAAACTATATCAGTTATGGCTGCCTGGATACATAGCAGAGGCAAAAGGAATATAGTAAAATAGTTAACAGTAAAACTTGGAAACTTCAAGCACATAGTCTGCACTAGCAGACCTTGTAGATTTTACTTCATGCTTGGGTTTGTCCGCATTATTCACAGTGATGAAATGTTCAGGATCTCCAAAAAATGATGGAGTGTTAGCCTTCCAACTTTGAACAAACTATCCAACTTCACATTATTAGCAGGGGTTGGGTACTTAGAAAATTTGTAAATGGACTGCAGTAAGGAATAAGAGGAATCCATTTTCTTCCCTAAAGCTTTATTGTTGGCCTAAGAGGTAATTGAAATTCTTGAAAAAGCAAGTAAAATGATTTTGCAGTTTCATTGAAATCAGACTGTCAAACAGAAGCATCAATGTAGAAATTATAAAGCAAAGCTGACAGTCGGTGCACAGATTAAGGAGCTGTTATTGAGCTGCTTCCTGCGGTCCAGTGGTTCTATGTTTGATTTCCTCAGCCTCTACTGCCAATCAGTGTGACTCTAAGAATGTCACTTAAAAGGTCAGTGCTCTCGGCATGAGTCTGAGAAGGGTACATGGAGATCAGTGCTCTACCCCAGTTAACAAAGAAAAGAAAAAAAAACTTAGGTGCATTAGTCATTTAGCAATGACATGAAATCACAGCAATTTATGTTGTGAATGTGCAAGTGGAAAATGCTTTCACATGAGAAGTCAACGGCCAGAACAAATGGTACAAACGCAAATGAGTTACGTGAGTGGTACAAGAGGAAAACCTAACAAATGCATCCAAAATTAAAGACAAAAACAATTTGCAAATACCACACAGCGGACCCCTAAAAACCTTTTCTCATTGATTCAAGGTATAGTCTAAACTGCTGACCAGAAGGAATACAGTAAGGCTGAAACACAGTGGAGGTCTAGTGGAAGAATGGAACATCCCGGAAGGGCATTCATTATTCAAGAAATACAGAGAAAAGATAAAAAGTGGCATGGAGTATAAAGTGCTTAATTCTTTGTGTAATTTATTTTAGAGAGAGAAATTGTGATACAAATTTTAAAACTGAAGTCCAAGCACTACAGACACAAGGGTATACACCTAAAAACAGAGTTTGATTTTTGGTTTTCAATGTAATTTATATCTTCAAAAAGGAAATACATATGCAATTTGCCTATAAACTCCTGAAGTAGGTGAAAAAGACAGCATAATAAAGGACAAAATCTTAAACTGCATACTCCTGTAAGTTGCTTCAAGAGTGAGAAAGACATGTTAATAACACAACTTTTAGAATACATTGCTCTTGCTTTGGGATGCATATCCTTAATCAGTTATATACAAAAACTGTTTTTCAATTCCTTCTGTTTTTAACAAGGACCAGTAGCCCTCTTAACCTCAACCCCATTAGTTCTAAAAGGGGGGGGGGTTAAAGGGAGCAACAATTGCCTTACAAACAGAATTAATAGACAATAGCCTCAGCAGGTACATGTTGCACTGAGGGGTAAGTATAGTAAAATAATGCCCTGAAAAGGAAAGCAGATAATATAACAGCAGAATCAAGAAGCAGAAGTAAAATTCTGTTTAAGATGTAGACAAAATGCTGCACTTATCACTAAGAGCAGTATTTAAAAAAGTATGTAATGGTGACATTAGAAACAGAAGGTAAAGTAAAGTTTACACAGCAGTAAACATCTATAATAGTATTATGTATGCAAAGCAGAAGGGTGCAGCCCCACTGCATCCCTCAGGCTTAAATATAACAACTCTGACATGGTGGAACCTCAGAAAACAATATCCCTTTCATGAGGTTGCACATTGTCATATTAAGTCTGGAAGGTGTAGGGGACAAAACCTTCCACATGATAGATGTGTGAGAGATGGCAGCTGTCTCATCAAGGAAATTAATGTTGGAGCATTCAGTGTTCTTATATGTGATAATGCAGTTAATTGTTTCATGATTACACACAGTTTAAAGTATACTCCGTGAATTACTACTGTACTCAGTCAGCTGCCATTCAATAGTGCTATTTTTGATAAATTCAAGACCCAATAACAATGGAGGCAAATGCATGAATATTAGTGGGATCATTCATAGAGAAGGTGGTAAGATCCTACGGATAAGTGGTGAAATAGTTTACAAATATGGAAAACTGCCTGAGCACAGAGCCATGGGAGCTCTAGTGCTAAATGAAGCTTTGTTAGAGACTGATATCTCACCTTAACAATTGAAAGAGCACTAAATAGGATGGCTATGACTTGAAATTAAGGGTCAGTGGGCAGATCAATACATACAGGAGTATCAATAAGCAGGTCATGGTTAACTCTGTTAAAACATTGGTTATATCAACAACCATAGCTCCATTGTTGAAATGCTGTCATTAGGGATCAGATGATAGCTGTGAAACTGTACCCCTGACAGAGACCATGTTGACCATTCTAGAGCTTGCCATTGTCAGCGATGTGTTTTGGAAGTTATGCTGCTGCTACTCCCTGAACTCTTTTGCTACTTGAAGGAGTAATTATATAAGTTTACTGTGACAGGAGAGGCAGGCAACCACTACTATAAAAAGATGCTCCTGTGAGAAGAAATTACCTTAACTCACCTGCAATGTTTCCTTCCAGATGAGAGGGATGTTATGGCTGAGAGAGAAACTTTAAAAATATAGATGAGATGGCAACTAATTAGGATAGTACAGATTTCAAGAACCCTCAGGTGTCAGTGATCCATTCCAGAGTTTATAACATCAGAAACAGTGCAGCCAGATTTCAAAAACCCTCAGGTGTCAGTGATCCATTCCAGAGTTTACAACATCAGAAACAGTGCAGCCCCCTTAAGTGCATGTATGGTTTAGGATTATGATGCAAAGTAGAAGCCAAGAGGGAGGCATTAAAAGCAGTAAGCAGAAGCAAAAACTCGCCACTGCATAAGCAAGCAAGTTTAGTCAAGCTGATAACATGGCAGGGAAGAATCAGCTTGCTGAAGCATATGGCAGATAACTACATAGAAATTTGCCTCTTTTCATAAGTTTAGTCACTTTGATATAAGAAAGAAAGTGCATAGCCTTGGCTTGGGAAGTCATCAGTGGAAGGTGCACTTAATGGCAATTCCCATACATGCGTAACACATGACAAATGGAAAATAAGTGGAAGTTTATTGCATTCCCCATGTGGAGTTCCACCAGGAGCTTTTTAATGTTTATTTCCTGTCTAATACATTCCATTTTGTTAGAATCACTAAAATGGGTGGAGCTCTGATAGTTGAAAACTATATTAGTTCAGAAATGTATAGTTTACTTCTGTCACACCCCCTTGTCTTCAGTGTGTCCTTAGCTTGGCAGTGCACTCTCATAGCATGATGAATACTGAGACAGTCCCAGACCTAAAGTATCTTGGAATAGTGATAAATTAGACACTCGCCTTCATTTGCTTGGACATACATTTTAATAAGTTCTCCCAGCTAAAATATGCATATATCTCCAGTCTACTCATGTCTTTTACAAGACCTAGCTTAGTCCAAATGGTATTGGAGGGATCTCCCACAGATTAGCTATGCCAGCCAGGTGATGCTTCTGTTTCCATTTCAATGTGTCACATTCTTCACTCTCTTTCACACAAGGTTCAGTTTTTATTCATCTCCTATATAAAGGATTACAAATGATACCCACCTAGTCCCTGTACTGAATGATCTGTAGGCTCTTAAGCCTAAATTTCTGCCCCTCTCTTGATCATTTTCTGTGATTCCCTTAGAGTTCACATGCACCAAGACTCCCATCACGCTCACAATTTTGTTTCTATATTCTGTGGAACAGAATTAGCAGTGGAAATAATGCATTTTATTACCCAAGAGCAAGACTGCAAAACATGTTCTCATACATTTGAGTTACAGAAAATCTGTCATCTTTCACCCTAGTACTTCTCACATGCCTCAATAAAAAAAAGAAAAAAAACACTGTGCACATATTAACCTAAATAGAGGTCCCTAGATACTGGCTATGTCTTGAGAAGATAAAAAATCCCTTGTAACGTACAAAGAAATGTAACATAAATGTCTTCATAAAGCACTTGTATGTAAGTGATGGTGGCCAGCTGGTACTACAGGTATGTTAAGCATGGTTTCAATCCCTACAATTTCTAACATGTATGCATCTGTAAAAAAATTAGTAGCTCAGCCTAAGGTGGCATCATTTTACATCCTGTCTCCTTTTTAAGCAGGTGTGCATTAGCTATTGACGTCTTAATCCTTAGTATGGACTACACAGGATATTTTCTAAAAAAGTTCTTGCTACACAACATATCCTTCCTAAAAATATTATCAGTACTACTAAACTTTCATCTTTCACTTAACTCTTAAAAGAACACCTCCAGAAAGCTAGCATTTCATAATACCAGGCTATATACTGCAAATAATCTTGTATCTCTTTACTTCTCTAACTTATACATTCTGCACCTCTTACTATGTCTAGTTTATTTCACTGAGGTCCCACAGTGCATGGCCAAAATAATTTAAGCAAATTGTAAACATTGTGAGAATGACATAAGCTATTTGACATCTATTATGTTTTTCTACATTATTATTTTATTTTGTACTTGCCATTGAAAATAATGTCTACAATATTATCCTTATAGGAATGCTCATTTTGCACTTGCTCAATTTATGATGATAAACAATAAATAATACTTACATATATTTAAGATGTGACTACAAAAGTTCTAATCCAGATCAGCCAACCTAACTAATTAACAAACAATCAAACAATTATGAAATCAGCACCAAAGCAAATGTTCTGCATATGCCATTGCAATTATAGCAGCTGTAACGTCTTGGTAGGTCATCAACCTCAAATTCTGGTGACCAAGAATTTATTAGTAATCTGGAAAACTGGATGGCCAGTAAAAGGATATGCTACAGCAGCCAACAGTCAGTTCACCTAGTTTAGGGAGAGTGGGATTTAAGACACTATGCTTCCCACAACAAAGACTGGAGAACAGAATTTCTGTCCTATTAGTGCATGCGTTTTGGTGAGAGGAAGAGCTAACATCATGTCACGGGCAAGATCATCCAAGGGCAAGTGCTTACATCACTGCACACCTTTTCCTCATGGGAAGCTTAAGGCATACAAACAAATACTAAGATTAAAGGAGATGATGCTGGGTTGGTATGTCTCTTTATCCTTTGTTTCTCCCCAAAGATGGATAATTGCTGCATCACATGTGCCCCCAATTGTCAGCCCCTAATTCAGGAGGTAAGATAGTCAGTCTAGAAGAGGGTTTGTGGGAGAAGAGGCAATGACACAGGTCAATAGTTTTCCTGACCTAGGCTGCCCAAAATATATATATTAAAAAAGGAAAACAGAAGGTGAGATATACCTGCTCTGCTCACTTCAGGCACCAGATGAACATACTTTTTCCCTTCATGTACCTGTTCTCATCACTACAAATGCTAGTCAATCATGTTTATTTTCCCTAATTACTCAGTTTTTAAGTAATGAATTCTCATTCTCTTTAGATATTTATATGTACTGTCTACTCAGATCTTAAAATGTCAAACATCTTCTTCTTCTTTCGGCTTTTAGGTTAGGGGTCACCACAGCGGATCACCTGTCCGCTCATGATTGGCAGTGGAGTTTTACAGTGTCGAGTTGCCAGCCCGGCGCCCAACCTTCCACAGAAAGCACACACGTGCACGCACTCAGACCTAGGGCCGATTTAGAGTGTCCAATCCACCTACAGCATGTCTTTGGGATGTGGGAGCTGATAAATGAAAAAAAAACAGCCTTGAGGTGGGTATCAGCATGATGACCTATAAAAATCATATGCCGGAAATCTAATGAAGGCAAAGCTACTAGTCAGGAAAAATGGGGGTTCAGTACTGGATTTGATCACTGTCATCTTTGTAAGTGGGATTACAGACAGACTAGAAGGAGAAGCATGCCTCTTTGCAAATGATGAAAAATATGAACAGGAATGATACACAAGAGTGGTACAACTATTGAGGAGGGTCTTGGCAAACGCTGAAGGAATGATAAGAAAAATGACAGCTTGTTTGCATTGTATTGTAATGCATCTGGCAGAAATGAACAGAAGTTTGACTCAAAATGTCTACCGTGATTAGGGGTAGTTGTATCACATGATCTGGATAGGCTACTTAAGAAAATACATCATCAGCAGAAAACAGAAAGGTGTTGTCCCCTGATACATAAACTTAGTAGGATAGTAAGAATATGTCTGGAGTGCCACGTAGACTTCTAGAAACCCCCTCTCTGCAAGGACACAACTAAATGATATGGGTACTACAGCGGAGTCCACATGAACAGTAAGTCCAATATGCATTCTAAGAAAAGTTACTGCAGATGTTGCAAGATTTTGAAAAAAGAAAAAAGATATGTAAAAACAAGCAGAAGGAACATAAGAATATTTCTGGTAACAGTAAAGATTTTTTTTTCAGGAAGAGAGAGGTGTATAGATGGAACAGTATTCAAGGGTGACTGAGGGTTTAAGGTGATAAGGGGAACTGGAGAACACATCAAGTTATCATAACACAGGGCAAAAACTACTTGCTGGAGCAGACATAGGTGAAAAGCTAATTAGGATCTGTAGTCTACTCCAAAGTGAGAAACACAAAAAAAAAAAAAAAAAAATTAGGCAGACCATATGGTCTTTAACTTGAGTTTTTTATCTAAAATTCAAGTGACAATATCAGTTAAGTTACCTTTCCAAAATTACCTTTGAACCACTGTCTAGCAGTCATGAAGCATCTTCAATATGGTAATTCCCTCCTTTTTGTTCCCGTCTTTTGTTTACTCACTTCCTTTCTGCATGTACATAACACATGTATACATCTGCTTAGTATTTTGTATTTTACTGCTCCTTTCTTATGTGTTTTAAGGGATTTTTGTCCTAAACACTTTTTTTAGTGGAATGGGGCCAGAACTCTTTTACTTGATTCAATTTCTAAGCTTATACTTCAGGTTAATGCTGCTAAATAGTTACCAACTGCTGAATGAATGCTTGATATAATATCGGTTTTATGTGGAATAATGGTATAATAGGAGTAATAGGGAGATATTATACTGAAGGTATGTCATTTCTACCTTTCTTAAAGGGGATAAAATATGACATTATTTAACTATCTCTGCCCTGAGTCTTCCCTTATCAGATGGCTGCAGATAATACCAGCACCGCCGTATGTCAGGAGATGCTGCAACATCAAGCATTCTTCTGTCATTTCCCACGGAAAGCAACCTGTCTTAGGGGAACTTCACCCACCAAGTGAGCTAATCTTACTGCCCATCACCCACCATGAGACTCCAGACAGAGATAAAATATGATGAACACCATACCTTTTACGACCACCCCACCACCACATCCTTACAAAGAGATAGGAGGTGATGGATACTGTATAACTGATCCCCTCTAAGTCCCTAAAGAGAAATAGGATGTGATGGATACCATGTCTCTGAAGCTTAAGCTGGTAGGGCCCCTGACACAAAAAAATGGATCTCCTCTACATTGTCACAAGAAGGCCCATTCACAAATTTATCACAGATCCAGTTCCTTGAACATGCTCACACTTCAGCTTTTCCAAAGCTTTATATCACATTTTTTGAGAAGATGTTCCTTTTTACTGAATTCTCTGTAATGAACAGCCTGTCTCCTAAGGTAACAATATTTCAATCACTTTAAGAATGTGTCCTCCATTATTTTTCAGATTAAGGTTATATTTTACAAAATCGAAATGATATTTTCAATATAAACTCATGTTATAAAATGTATATCAAAACTCATATTACTTTACACTATAGATCACTGAAAATTTTGTAAGAAAATATTGAAAACCATCAAAACTATGAGTGAGCATTTATTTTTTCAAGCAAAGTTTTCTACTAAATCAGTATGAGAGATCTGTTTATGACAAAAAGTCTATGTAAATGGAATTTTTGAGTTACAGTGCTGAAGTTTATAGCTTTATTCTGTCAAATGTATGACATTTAGGAACTCAGACACACACATTAGAAATATGTCTTTAGTCAATTTAACATTCAAATGAAGCTTTTAACTGCTACTTACACAAGATAAATATAAAGATTCTGGTTTTAGTAGCTGATACAGGAGGTATGTAGAAATAGTTATCTTTCTGAATTTGCAGAATATGCATAAACAGATACATTTTAATTTATAGTGGATCTTTCACCAGAAGTTGGTAAAATATTTCATGTAATAAGGAAATCAGAGTGCTTGAGAGGTCAATATAGTTATATGATCACAGATTTCACAAATCAAGATTTACTAACCGCTATATGTATATCATGAAAATTGAACAAAATGTCTTGTTTAAACTTCCTTTTGAGTTAACACCTACAAGCTAATCTGCAAGGTTTGTTACTTTACCCTAATCTGCAAGGTCCCTAATTTAATTCCATAATTTAGCACACTGGTGTTTTAAGAAGAGGAAATGGCTACCACATTTAGAAAGGGCTTAAACGGCTACTATGGTTAGAAATGTAAAAGTAAACATATATATTTCAGCTTACTTTGTCTTCTTTGTAAAACAACAGTGGTTAGTGTGCTTCTCTTCAGATTTGTACAACCCACAAAAAAGTGTATAATATGTGCAGACGTACCACAATGAAATGGCAGAACTGTAATTTAATGCTTACTTTGAAGTTCTCTAGAGATGGTTGTTCTAGCATCGTCTCTTGTGACACTATGCCATATTTTTAACTTAAAAATAGTTATTATAAATGCGCAAGAAGACCAAATGAAAGAAGCAGTTACAGACAGAAATCTTGACATCATCACAGTTTACTGTAGACTAAAGGGCTGCTAATGTTATGACACACAGCTCCCACTATATTAAGAACTCACATACTACAATTAATATAACTTACAAAATGGACTTCGAAAATCAGAGATCCCTACTGAGTGCTCAATGTCTCAAAGGGTGAATTAATGTACAGAGCGAGTCTGATTAAAAAAAAAAAAAGTTCACCTAATCCACATCCAACATGAATTACATGTACTGAGACAGAAATTCTTTACTGGAGCAACCCTTTCCTTTCCCCTGTCTCACCATGGCTCTTAAAAGCCATGATTATGAAGCAGGAAAAATAAAATAATATAAATTAATAAATAACTGAACTAAAGCAAGTAACAGCAGCAGCAGTTTCAAGGACCTGCCATTTCCTTTACCATTTCTAACTGTGGCTCTTAAAGGCAGCAGTTAACAGACACGGGGGAACACATTAGTAAAATAAAACTGAACTAATGGAAATAAATGCATTAGTTATAAAGACCTGACATTTTTTCCCCTCACTAACAGAAACTCTTTGAAAGTGGCTTTTAGCGAACAAGGGTAAAATAAAACAAAATGAATGCAAGTAACTGAAGCAGAAGTTACAAGGAAGTATGTGTGCAGCTTTGTGTCTATAATGGTTAGTACTCCCCTGATTAGAACACTTACGTTTAACAGCAATGAGCTGAAATATATCATAAGGACTATTATGCAAATGTAAATTTGTTCATTTGATCACAGACATCTGACCTAAACATGGCCAACAAATTGAATATGTTCATATGCGGGGGGGGGGGGGGTGTTGGTTCTAATGCCATGCACTGCGCATATCTACCTTTCTTTATATGTGTGAGACACTGTTTTCCTCTGTATCTGCATGTATTTATTTGTATTGATCAATATGCAAGTGATTATGTGTCTGTGTCTATAAGCATCATGAAATACTTAAATAACTTTATTTTGGGTGTAACATACTTCCACTAACCACAATTATGTACACTAGAACAACTTTGAAACATTAGGCAGAGGAACTATTTTACATCAAAGCATGTCTACATTAATGTCTACATTAATAAAACAAAATCAAACAATGTTAACAGATAAACCATTTCCTAAGCACAATATTGCCCTCCAGGGTGGACCTTATAGGGAAACAATGAACCCTCCAGGGACAGAGAGTCACTGGGCATCACAATACCCTTTGCTGGTCCATTATTTCCCCATGACACCCAATTTGTTAGGCATTATTTCTTGTGTCACTTACAGTCATATGTGATATCCACCTTACTTTAAAACAAAAAATAAATCACATTCAGTCATACTTAGCACAGGAAACATAATAGGACTGTGTGTGATATGTGAAATATAGTTCAAAGTAAAGAAAGTTCAATATTCATAGTTTTTCATTCTAACAAAATAATATTTTCATGTATCATTCCCACCAGTAACATGGAGTTTAGGTTTATTAGTCCCTTCATCAGAAGCAGATAGTGTTGATCTTATACTACATAATTGTACAGAAATGTCCTGATCAGAGTCAGAAAGTATAGATGTCATGCCAACAGAATGAGACTTAGCCAGAGAGTCATTGCAGGGACTAATAATAATTCCTGGAGTAAAAGCAGTGTTTTTTCCTCTGCAATGGAAAGTGTCAGAATTATTTTGGATGACTTATCTCTGCATGATTCTTCATCTTCTTCTGTAGATTCTATCATCCTAGCCTTAAATAAAGTAAGATCTAGAAAAGTTTGCTTACCTAAGCACTGAACCCTCCATTATTTCTTTATTCATAAATGCTTGAGCTAGCATTTTTATTCTCACTCTTTCTGCTTTTTTTTAGCAAAGACAAAGTCTACACTGTTCTATCAAATTATATTCACATTTCTGTATAGGTTATAGACTTCATAATTTCTGAATATCTGTTCTGTTTGCCCTGTCATTTTAGGCCAATATAGAATGTAAAAAATGCCATCTTTGTATTTGCACACTCCAAAATGAGATTGATGGATTCCTCTGAGCATATTTTTAGTTGTGTTGGAATTATCGCTCTCTGTGCCATAAATATTACACCTTGGAGCACTGACATGTTTTCTCTACATGGACAGCAACCTCTTATCAAATGGTTGACTGTGCATTAAATAGCCATAATGTCATAATTTACATAACAAAGCAGATGTACTTGCAGTCATTCCGAGTGCTTGTTTTGAGTTCTTGTACCTTTTCAGCAGAAAAGGGAGGTCACAAAGCAAGCCATAGTACTTCTAGGTTTCTCTTAAACACATATTTACATGCCAATATGTTTTTTTTAATTTATCTGCTATACACATAACCATAGCATGCATGTACTGATCTTACAAGTTCCACTTTTATAATAGTAGAAAGATTTTCTTTAGATCTGCAGGTGCCTTTTGTTGTGATTTTTAAATAGTTTTTTTTTTCATATTGGTTTATAACCTTATTCTGCAACAATTCTTTTATCATAAATTTAGTCATGACGTTTCTAGCAACCAAACACTATAGCTAGCATTTTCTCAGTTTGGGCATAGTGTTGTTGAGAATCTGTTAAAGATGTTGGCATATATGCAACTAGTCTACTTTCCAGCTATAAGATTGCATCAAACCCCTTCTGGCTTGTATCTACCTGCAATTCGGAAGGTTGGAATACATCCCAAAATTTGAATATAGGTGTTGCAGTGACCATACTTTTCAAAATTCCAAAACTATTTCCTGTTCCATTAACCAAAACTATTCAGTACCACTCTCTGGAATGGTACTGAAACATTTAACAAGTTTGGAACAAACTTGGATTTTACACCATGCCTATGAATCACATTAGGAATGCTTTATCTTGTAATTTTTGATGAGAATAAATGCATTTAATTAATTTGAACTGGGTTTGAACACTTTTAATGATTTGCCATTTACTTCTGTTGAGCTTCTGTCTCATCCTGTCAAGTAGTTTAATCAACTGCTGACCATGTTACAGATGTTTTTGTACTCTAAAGTAAAATTTCATCAGTAATTTTCACTGTGCCATCTAGACTTTTGTAACTGAGATTCCAAATGCCAGCCTCAGCAATCTATATTTTATTTATCTTTGTTACTAGGTTGGTGAGCTGCTCCGAAGACCCTTTTCAGCCATGACCTAGGTTCAGCGCTAAAAAAAAATAACATTTGTAATATAGAAGGGTAATTGTAAATAACATTTCACTTTTAATATAGGATGATTTTGACTTCATTGTTTGATAAACAAAATACCAGTAAGGTACAATATAGAATACAAATGGAAACAAATAGAATTTCAGCATGTTTCAGTACAGTGTATATACTCATATAGACAAAGGAGGCCTACCTAACAATGGGAAATAAACATTTACAAGTCATCAATGTTCAAATGGAGATAAGTTCATTATTTCTAAGAAGCAGGAACATTTGTGGGAGACTTTAAGATGACAAGATGGCAGTTGTTTGAGAAACTGCTAATACTAGATGGTGTCTCTGATCTCTTTGGGGAAATGATTCCATTTTGCAGGTACTGTCCTTGAGAAACTTTTTGCAGAAGGTGGATGACTAAACATTATTGTCATCTAATCAGAGCATAGATCACAAGGTTTTAATTGCGAGTTTATTTAGCAGGGAGGAGCAGTAGCACTGGTGTAGGATGTTAAAAGTTAATACAGGAAAAAAAAGAATGGGCCGGGCAGTGACTGGTAAGAAGTTTGCCTTTTTCTTGTGAGTGGCAGTGGTGCTCAGACCAGAGAGATTTATGAATCTAGAGATGCTGTTTAGAGTTGTTTACAGCCAATGTGTTAGCTGAGGAGCATAGTGAAATAATGGGGACAAAATGTTCTACTCTGGATATGAGAATGTATAACCCTTTGAGTATCTGAGGTGAAATGGTTAACGATGAAATTGGAACCCTTTAGCTGTATTTTCGCTTTAGTTGTTAAATTTTCTTTGTATTGTTTGAAAGGAAACAGACCTAGATATCTATATTTGTGTATGAAGTCCAAAGGTTGATCACTGGGAGACAGTATGAGGAGTGAGCTGCTTTTAGCTATTTTTGTTGGTGGTAGTGGTGGCAGTGATGGTACCAAAGAACACAGTGGTGGTCTTTTTAATATTGACAGTGAAATGACTGTTTTATAACCAGAGACAGAGTATGTAAAAATTACATTACAGCAGGTTCAGTGATATTTTGGTTAAGGATGCCTGCCTATAAAGTATAATTTTTGTCCATATACATGGTAAAGACAGAAGAGAGTGTTGCTGAGTTGACGTTATTAACATACAGTAAGAACAGAATTGAGTTTAGTACTGACCCCAGTGGGGCCGCTACAGAAAAGAAGCCACTTTCTGTTAGGTGACTCTCCATGTATACGGTAAAGAATCTGTACAAAAGATAATTACTTAACCAGTTTACTGTATTCTGTTCAAAGCCCAAGTTGAGATGTTTGGTTAGCAGAAGCAGGGGATTGATGCTTTCAAAAGTTTGACTTGGATAAATAAAAATGCCTCCTGATAGCCATCATTTTTCTCATAGTTTAAAATATCTAGTCAGTAACAGCATAAATGGTAGTAAGGGTGTTATGCCCATTGTGCAACCTATTTTGTGAGTCAGTGAGCAGCCCACATTTATTTAGATTTTCCAGTACTTGTCAATATATTAGCTTCTCAAGAACTTCTGTTACATGACAAAGTATGGATATGGGGCAGATGTGTGCTGAGGAATCAGTGGTCTTCTTAGGAAAGCAATAATGAGTGCATGTTTAAATTGCAGTGCCAGAGGGAGGGGAAAGAGAAAGACTGAGAGAGAGACAGGTTAAATGTATGTGGAAATGATTTTGACAGGTGTATGGTGGCAAATCTTCTGAAAAGGTGAATGTTATTCTTGTTTGGGAAGCTTTTAGTGTCAAGTTCTTGTAAAAGTTTGCATACAAACTTTGAGATTTTCTTAAAGTAGAAGGTATGTGTTAGAAATTAATTGGTTTGATTGTTGTGGTACCAGAGTCTGTTAAAGTTGAAAAAAAAAGATGACAGTCAGTAGAGGCGAGTATGAGAGGGATAAGGTTTTTAATCTGGGTGTTTTGCAGTAAGCAAGGTGAATGAGAGGTATACAAGTTACCCTGAAGAGTGGAGGAGTCAATGGTATAATTATTAACTGTTTAAATTCAATAATATTTTAACTTCCAGATGACAGTGTTAGGGGACCATTTATTTCTATCAAAGTATGCAATGTCTTTAAATAAATTCTAGAAAAAAGTTATGACTGGAGCAAGAATTATGGAATCTGTTATATAACTGCAATGATTTAGTTAATTTTGTTTCTAGCTTACATCTTTTCTAAGTTTAAAGTAGCTATTATTGTCTTACAGGTTCTGGGCTGATTTCAGTTTGGAGCAAGATTTATCCCTATCCTCAAGAAGTTTATGAAGAGATGATTTTAATCAGAGGCATTGTTGTACTTTAACTCTTCTTGGTAATTGCTAATGGAAAAATGTTTAAGTACTTAAAGAGCAAGAGTATTGATCATTTCTAAGGCTAAGAAAGGGTCAATACATTGGTACACAAGATACTAGTCCCAAAAGGTTCAAGATGATGGGATCCTCTTTGGATTCATAAATATTTCTGGAGTCTGTGCAGAGAGGTGGAATGCGTGGAGTATGAAAGGATAAGAGAGCTTAAATAGGAAGTTGATCTTTTGGATTATTTGGAAGAGAAGTATTGTCTTCAGATTTATAAGGGATATTGTTTATAATGCAATCAAGAATGCTGTCATTACATGTGATGTTAAGTCGAGTTGGTAAAGTCACTATTTGAGTTAGTGGGTGTAGAGAGAAAAAAATGTTTAGTTTAGAGCCAGAGAGAAGAAATTATTCTTGCAATCTTACAAAAGTATGTTTTTTCCATGCAGTTTTGAAAAATGTCAAGTATTGTCCTGTCAAATATTTTAAGATGAGAGGGGAAGTGTTTACCTGTATCAGGGCTGATAGTAAGAGTAGTGCAGTCCATTTGAGGTAACATCTTGGTTTGTGTTAATGAGAGGAGAGGTGTTTACCTGTATCAGGGCTGATAGTAACAGTAGTGCGGTCCAATTGAGGTAGCACCTTGGTTTGTGTTAATGAGAGGGGAGGTGTTTACCTGTATCAGGGCTGATAGTAACAGTAGTGCGGTCCAATTGAGGTAGCATCTTGGTTTGTGTTAATGAGAGGGGATGTGTTTACCTGTATCAGGGCTGATAGTAACAGTAGTGCGGTCCAATTGAGGTAGCATCTTGGTTTGTGTTAATGAGAGGGGAAGTGTTTACCTGTATCAGGGATGATAGTAACAGTAGTGCGGTCCAATTGAGGTAGCACCTTGGTTTGTGTTAATGAGAGGGGAGGTGTTTACCTGTATCAAGTCTGATAGTAACAGTAGTGCGGTCCAATTGAGGTAGCATCTTGGTTTGTGTTAATGAGAGGGGAGGTGTTTACCTGTATCAGGGCTGATAGTAACAGTAGTGCGGTCCAATTGAGGTAGCATCTTGGTTTGTGTTAATGAGAGGGGATGTGTTTACCTGTGTCAGGGCTGATAGTAACAGTAGTGCGGTCCAATTGAGGTAGCATCTTGGTTTGTGTTAATGAGAGGGGAGGTGTTTACCTGTATCAGGGCTGATAGTAATAGTAGTGCGGTCCAATTGAAGTAGCATCTTGGTTTGTGTTAATGAGAGGAGAGGTGTTTACCTGTATCAGGGCTGATAGTAACAGTAGTGCGGTCCAATTGAGGTAGCATCTTGGTTTGTGTTAATGAGAGGGGAAGTGTTTACCTGTATCAGGGATGATAGTAACAGTAGTGCGGTCCAATTGAGGTAGCACCTTGGTTTGTGTTAATGAGAGGGGAGGTGTTTACCTGTATCAGGGCTGATAGTAAGAGTAGTGCGGTCCAGTTGAGGTAACATCTTGGTTTGTGTTAATGAGAGGGGATGTGTTTACCTGTATCAGGGCTGATAGTAACAGTAGTGTGGTCCAATTGAGGTAGCATCTTGGTTTGTGTTAATGAGAGGGGAAGTGTTTACCTGTATCAGGGCTGATAGTAACAGTAGTGCGGTCCAATTGAGGTAGCACCTTGGTTTGTGTTAATGAGAGGGGGAGGTGTTTACCTATATCAGGTCTGATAGTAAGAGTAGCGCGGTCCAGTTGAGGTAGCACCTTGGTTTGTGTTAATGAGAGGGGAGGTGTTTACCTGTATCAGGGCTGATAGTAACAGTAGTGCGGTCCAATTGAGGTAGCATCTTGGTTTGTGTTAATGAGAGGGGAGGTGTTTACCTGTATCAGGGCTGATAGTAACAGTAGTGCGGTCCAATTGAGGTAGCATCTTGGTTTGTGTTAATGAGAGGGGAGGTGTTTACCTGTTTCAGGGCTGATAGTAACAGTAGTGCGGTCCAATTGAGGTAGCACCTTGGTTTGTGTTAATGAGAGGGGAGGTGTTTACCTGTATCAGGGCTGATAGTAACAGTAGTGCGGTCCAATTGAGGTAGCACCTTGGTTTGTGTTACCTGCTAGTAGAGAAGCTGAAAGTCTGAGGCAGTTCCATCATCTCCTGCCTTCCCCCAGGCCTGTTATTCAAGAAGACGATATAGTACTTTGTTCATGTATGTTAATGAAGATACTGTATTTTTTTTAACTAGAATTTAATAATCGCAAGTACATCCGGCTGTTTACTTTGGAACCATTGCTTAGGTGGTCTGCTTTGTTTAGTATGTTTTCTGCATTTAAATAACACATTTTAAAGTACTTTTGGATGGAATAAATAAGTTCAGTAGTAGATGTAGTTACTTGGTTCTGAAATTATCTGTGGGATGGGTATATTGCTTCAGCTTGCTTGTGCTTGCATGCTGGACAGAGTGAGAGGGATAGTACAGAATCACAAAATCATAGATAAACAGAATCATAAAATATACAAGACAACTGGTCTCAGTACTTATGGATACCTATCCAGTTGTCTTACTCCTTTTTGAAGGAAGAAAGCATGTTGTATTGCTTAATTTGGACTGGAAGTTTGTTCTAGAAAAGGGGTAAGTATTTCTTGACAAATCTGTCTCTTAACCAAGTTTTGTTTATTTGCTGAAACAGATTTAGATCCCTGGTTCTGTTTAACTTGTGGAGATATAAGAGGTCTTGGACTAGTTGATCTCTAATGTCCCAAAAGGCTAGACACAGATCACCTCTACAGATTCAAGAAGACACTGAATAAAGGGACAGTGCCTTCCAGCCTCTCCCTTTTGTCATTTAAGCCTGTAATCGTTTTAGTTACAAACACATAGGGTCTTTCTAGTTGCTTGATATGCCTAGTAAGATACATCACAAAAAGGGCATTGTGTTTGATAATAGTTCTGACTAATGTAAAATGCAGTGGATCTAATAAAATGCCTTTTACAATAATCTGTGCCAGATAAAAAAGATTTTCTAACCACTTGTGCAACATGATGGTCAAAGGCAAGGGAATTATCTACCCGTGTTCCAAGGCCTTTCACCACAATGTCTATGCTATAAGATGGATGAATTGATTGTTTACTAAATTTAACAACATTGTTCTTTTTAGCATTTAGTTTTAACCTGATTTTCCAGAATTGGTTGTTAATGTGTGAATTGCAGTCAGAGCTTCTGTGTGGCATAGGGGACTTGATGACATCAAGTTTGCAGTCATCTGCAACCTTGGTTAGCCAGAGATCTCTATTTGTAATCTGAATATCTTTGAAGTGTATGCTGAAGAGCAGAAATATTCAAACAGAGCCCTGAGGAACACCACTGGTCACCTTCAGGTTTACTGAAGATGCACCTGCCACCTTCACTACATATTTTTTATCTCTCAGCTGACTTATATTATCTACCTAACTATGAAGAGGTCAGCCTGGAACTCTTTCAGATTGTTTACCTATGCTAGCATGTGTTGTAGTGTCAAAAGGTGTGCTGTATGGGCAGCTTGTCAACTGTTCACGGCTTGAGTTACTCTCTCAAAGTGGTATTGTTATTATTATTGCTATTATAAGTATTATTAGTAGTAGTAGAAGTACTGACTATATTCACTAGACAGGATCTACCCTTAACAAAGTGGAGCTGCTGGGGGTCAACCCTTATCAGATTTTTAATATCCTAGCTAATTAGGTCAGTTATGATATGCGCCATGGCTTTGCAGATGAGACTAGTCAGGCAAATGGCACTGTAGTTTCCAGAGTCAGTGGTAGGTCTACCTTTGTGAACTGGCATCACAATAGCTGTGCAACATACTTCACAGACAAATCCAGTGGCTAGGCACAGGTTGAACAGCTGTAGCAGTGGGTACACCAGAGTGTATTTTGTACTTTTTATTAGGCAACTGGGTATATTATCCGGCACCAAGGCTGATACATTTTTCATTTTAGAGAGTACCTTTAGCAAGTGTTCTTTGGTCATGACAGAAGGTTTGAGATTCTGAGGGATATTTGAGATCTATATAGTTGTTTTAAAGGTGAAATTTGCATTGAATTTGTTTACTGGTATGTTGGCTGTATCTACTGAATCTGAATAGGTAGTGCCATTTTGGATAAGTTCTGAGCAATGCTGGGTGTTAGTTTGTGCCTTAGTTTTCCTATAGGTGCTCTTCTGTTCTTTTGATAGCTTTTTAATGCTAAGCTTGATTTGACATTTTTTGTTTTGCTACACAGTTTAAGAAGTATTTTTCTTTTATTGTATTTCTTATTTATACATTCAGACCATCAGGTTAGTTTACTTTTAAATTTCCTAGTTTGGCTCTAGTAGGGACTGTCAGGCCAATGCATTTATCTAGCTGTACATAGAGTTTGCTTTCATAACTACTCAATCTGTCAGTGTCTGGAGTTAAACATGAATTTAGAGACGTCATCATAGAAGTGCATACAATTTACATGTTTGAAGTCTATGAACTTTCTTATATTTGCATCTAACTATTTGGGACATTTTGAAGGCATTGTTACCAGTTTGCAATCCGATTAAACTTGGCAAGGGAGTACCATAAGGATAGTTGATATTGATGCTATGTTGGTAAGAACTAGATCAAGAATATTTTGTCTCCTAGTGGATTCCTCGACAGTTTTATCCAATTTATTTGTGAAATCAAGAAATTTTTGGACATACCCTACAGCTGAGGTACTTCCGCAATGGTGCAGTGGTAGCATTGTTGCCTCACAGCAAGAGGTTCTCCCGTTTGATTCTCGGCTGGAGTGCGGGGAGTGCCTTCTGTGTGGAGTCTGCATGTCCTCCCCGCGGTTGGTGGGCGTTCGAAAGACATGCGTAAATGGGCGTGCCTTCGTTGAAGGTTGAACGTCGAGCTGGCACCTCGGCGTTTGTCAAAAATCTACTGCCAATCATTAGCGGCCCAGAGTTCTGCTGTGGTGACTCCTAACCGGGAAAAGCCAAAAGACAACAGCAACAACCCTACAGCTGAGGTATAGGTATCCCTGCTTATCTTCAGGTAGTTAAAGTCTCCTAGGATAATGGAATTTCTGTTAGTTTGAAGCACATCTAGTGTATTTAGGAACCTAACATGGTTTTCTGAGAGCACAGAGAGGGTCCTGTAACATGATATGATTCAATAGCTAGTTTTATTTTGTGTGATTGGATCTCAATCAATTCAGTTTTCAGGTCTATAGTGATCTGCCTGGATATGATGTTGTCTTTAGCAAATATGAATACTCCACTGCAGTTACCATTGGTGCAAATGGCATGGTAGGTACAAAACTCTGGTATGGAGGGTGTGTCTTCTGTACTTTTAAACAAAGGTTTTGTAATAACACACACATATGTTCTCCAAATGCAGCAGGGCCTCAAGGGCAGGCAATTTGTTATTTAGACTCCTGGCACTGAGCATAGCCACATTGCTGAGGTCTGGTACTTGATATGTTTTTTTGTTAGGCTGGGAGATCTTTTAACTGGATTCTGCCTAAAAAAAGGCACATTGGGAGCATCAAAGATTTTAACTAGTATGTAGAAGGCCATGGAATGAGAGTGGCAAGCCATTCCTTGCAAAACAAGACAGACTGTGTAGTATAACCGCTCATGTTAACACATACTAGATCCCTTAGAATGACACCAACTATGCAACCAATTGCTGAAGTCAGTCATCTTTTTCCTGTCTTTGGTATCATTCCAGGAGAAGGAAGGATTCCACTCAAACCGGGGTCTTGCCTGCATTTATGACATGCATGGAGATCTTTGTCATATTCATCTGTATATCCCTTGGGGGTTTTATGTGCAAGGTTATTGACAACCATATATACCACTACAGTGTCATAATCATATTTGTTTGGCTTATGAGTCTTTAAGACCCTTGTTATACCAGGGATCTTGAGCCCTGAATGGCAAGTCACTGTCACTCTCTCTTTGCCCAGCCTTGTGAAAGTTGAGACAGTGTGTCTGACAACTGAGTCACTAATCACTAGTACACGTTTGTTGCAAGGGTGTATGTGTACTAGCTTTGGAGCAGTTAATTACCTGCTGACCCTCTTCTCTGCTAGTGATAACAGGTGTTGTAGCATTAGGTTTATGCTGATCATTAGATTCACTAGAGGTCTTGGAGACATAGGCAGAGGCATTTTAACATCATCCCCTCTTGTTTCATATACTGACTGAAGTCTTTGCTGCCCCACTAAAGACTTCTTTGGGAGAGTCCAGTTGATGGGCATTCTTATGTAACTAACATATTGGCTCCAAAGTCAGACTGTATTAAGGTGAGTCTTTTCAATGCCAGAAGTCTAAACAGTAAATTGCCAGATCTTGGGACACTCCTGCAACTGGAAAACATGTTTGTCTGTTTAGTTACTGAAACTTGGTTGAAGTGAAAAGACAGCACTCCCTTTATACTGGGGTTTGTCTTTTTGTGCTTTTAGCCCCAGTGATAACTGTGGTGGAGTCTTCATATTTGTCACTGAACATATTACCTCCAGGCAGATCCCTAGGAACTCACAGATTGAACTCATTAAACTACGGATCATTTTAGGGAGAATTAATTATCAACTAATAACTTGTTACAGAGCACATTCTTTATCTCCTGATGACCATGTATTCAAAATTATCTCCCTATTAGCAAAAACCCTCTTATTTGAATGACTTTAATTACCCTTCCATAAAATGGGACATCTATACCTCCAATGAAAAACATGCCCAAAAATTCTTAGACTTAATAAACAAAAATTCACCTTGAGCAACTGGTAAATAACTAGAGGGCACAACACTCTTGATATGATTCTTACAAAGATGGCTACCACTTGCATTACTCCTCTGATATCTCTTTCCTCAGTGAAATCTGACCAAAAACTTTAAACTCGCAAAAGCTTCCACAGCAGACCCAGCAGAAGTTAAGGACTACAAATACATCAAACTCAACTTACTGTGTTTCAAAATATAAAATAATAAAAAATACATGGAGCAAGCAGTCCCTACCAGAACCATATATCATGGAAAATTCAAAAACAAACAACTCTGGTGGTCCACCACCATAAATAAACTATACAACAAAAGGAATAAACTTCTTAAATTATTTAGTAAATCCAAAGCCCATATACTCAAGGGTAATATGAAAAAAAAAATTTTAAATGAAGAACGTTATCAGATCAGCTAAAGAAGCCCATGAACTTAGGCTGGCTTCTGAAGCCAAACATAATTATAAAGCCTTCTTTAGCTAAGCTGGAAAACTAAAAAAATATACCTTGCATTGGTCAGAACATATTCATAATGGGGCTTTCTATTCGGACCTAAATGACATTGACAATATACTTGTAAACAGATTTAGTGCTAACTTTACCCCTGAGATTTCTATTAAATTTCCAAAAATATCAGAATCTCTTATTCCCCCAATTATCTTTAAAGAATGTTTACTGAAAGTGCTAACCAAGACCAAAAATAATCCCTCCATGAAAATTAATAATATCCCTGGTTGCTTAATTCATGGTGTTAGAGATTATCTTGTATACACAGTCCACAAGCTGTTTAACACAAGTTTAGCTACCAGTTTTGTCCCTAATGAATTTCATCCAGCATTGGTGACACCCCTCCATAAATATGGCCTCACAACCAGCTAGAGTAATTATAGACCCATCATGCTTATAAACCTCATCTGCAAATCCATGGAATATATTATAAATGACATCATAAACTGCGATATCAAGAATCTTGCTAGTCCTGATCTTAAACACTGGTTTTGTGAAGGGTAGAGCCTGTCTATTTAATCTGATACATTTCTTCAAAAGGGTTATGGAGGCTGTAAACTGTGGGCATATAGTGCATGTGGCATTTCTTGACCTGGCTAAGGCCTTTGACACCAGTCTATATGTTGGTATCATACAAAAGTTAAATAGTTTAAAAATCAACCCGGGTGTTTCAAAAGAAAGTATGAAGGTGACAAGTACTGTCACTCAAGTTTCAGTGCTGGGACCTCTCCTTTTTCGCATTTACTAGTCAGCTCTCCAAGCAGAGAGTTAAGACCTCTGGCTAACAAAGTCTACAGACAACTGCAAAGTGGAGGTTGTTGTTAAGTCAGCTTGTGATATCCAAACCCTCCAGAATGAACTCTCCCTAGTAAACTCTTGGTGTACTAAAAATGTACTCAAGCTAAACTGTACAAAATGTAGTATCATCACTTTTGGTAGACAACCCCATACTCTTATCATACTGTTTAGACAACAAACCTCTACTAAAAAATATACATCTACAAAAAAAATGTAGTCAGGGACCTAAGTACTTGAGTAGGTAGCTCCCTCTGATTTGACCACTGTGTAACAATGGTTGTCAAGAAATCCTTTTATTTATCCCAGCTAATTGGAAAATGTATATCATCAAGGCTTAAAGAGGTAATCACTACCTTATACTCAGCATTAATGAGGCAAATTATAAAGTACAAAGTCCCCTTTGAGATGTACTGCACCAAAATTGTTAAACAATTAGGAAGACCCCATTGGTTTCTAACAAAAAATATCACAGGGCTAAAGTCTCTGAACTACCAAGACAGGGTGGAAGCTCTATCCCTTTAGTCAGTGTCTTATGGACATTTAAGGGGAGATCTCTGTCTCGCTAACCATGGCATTAGTGTCCTAATTGTCTTTTGACTTACTATTTATCTGTAAGTCAAATATCTCCACCAATACTAGAACCAATGACAGATAAATAAAACACAATGGAGGGATATATGTATAACCCAGCTACTCCCAAACCTCTGGAATAAACTTTCCCTGTATGTTAAGCGGTGCAACTGTCTATCTTCCTTTAAACATAAACAGGATGCCTGGATGAGTATCCTCAAATTTAATCCAAGATTGATTGGTCTGGCCCTCCTGAAGAAAGGAGGTGTTGTCTGAGGCAGGGTAATGGCAAGTCAAGAATGGTTATGGGACTTAGTGGCTTTGGAGTATTTGTGAGTGCATTTATTACAGAATGATACTTTATTGTGTATTTCTGTGTAATGCAGTGGTGGTGGTGGTGTGTATTGTTCACAGGTTGTATTTGTTTCAGAGAGTGAGGCCTCCAGTTTGATTAAGTACTTACATCTCTCATATACAGATAATAACAAGCTAAGTAAAAGTTAATTGACTGTGAGCATCAGACAATTGTTACATTGCCTGAGTAAACCATGTGCTGATGTTGGTGACTGAGTGTAAACAAGATGGGTGACCTTCCATTTTAGTTCAGAAATACAGTAGAGGAATGTAATACTGTTTTATTTAAAAAAAAGTCTAAGTAGTTAGTAGTTCAATGGAAATAATACATTTTTGATATTACATAGGAATGTGGCTTATGGATTTATTAATATAAGGCTTGTATTTGTAGTGTAAAAGGAATAGGTAATATTACAGGAATGTGACTTAAGAGTTTATTTACAACGACTTGTATCTGTAATGTAAGAAAGGAGAAAATAATAAAGATAAGATCAATAAGAATGGCTCCCTGTCATCTAAGACAGTACAATGCATGAACTTAAGTAGTAGTTGTTGTTGTTGTTTGTCTTTCGGCTTTTCCCAGTTAGGGGTTGCCACAGTGGAACTCGGCTAATGATTGGCAGTTGGTTTTTATGGTGTCGAGTTGCCAGCCCGACACCCAACCTTCAACGAAGGCACGCCATTCAACGCATGTCTTTCGAACGCCCACTCGACCGTGGGGAGGACATACAGACTCCACACAGAAGGCGCTCCCAACCCAAGTCAAGAATCGAACGGGAGAACCTCTTGCTGTGAGGCAACAACACTACCGCTGCACCACCGCGGCAGCATGAACTTAAGTAGTAGAGTGTGTGAATGCAGCACACAACACTTCAGCAGGTATCAGAATGACTAGGTAAATTTGTAGAGAATTTTACATTAGAAGAACATGCATCTATTTAGTACAGCACTGTGCACTGCTGTGCTGTTTATCCCAGCAGAGAAAATGACAAAAAGGGAGGCTAGCTAGGAATTCTGCCATAAATGCCTACTTGTAGAATGCAATAACAGTTCCCTTGCCGCAGAACTACCACCATAGTTCTTAGTAGCTTGACCAAAAACTAGCTGAAAACTTATAAAATGGCAACACATTTAAGAAAAAGCAAAGGAAAACAATACATCAGGTACCAGAAACACTTTAGCAATGCAATAGCAGGCAGATGACTGTATAAACACAAGACATTTTTAGCCAATCACTAAAAAAACAGTAAAACTAAATAAAATAGCCCTTAAACTGTATATATATTACTAGGTAACTGTAAGTGCAACAGCAACAAGCACTTTCCTGCTCCTTAGATGAGGAATCAGTTCAAAACTCCAGCTTTAGTAATGTCAAAACATGAGCTGTGTGTGCACACATTTGAGACTTCTAAATTAAGAATGACTAGAGGATATTCTAGTTGTATCCTTTGTGGTGGAGTTGACTGCAAGCCCAGGTTGGGGTAATATCCTAAGCCAGCATCAATTTAAGCTTATTTACTTTTTAGTCTCTTATTCAGCTGTTTTAACTTCTCTGTGTAATGTTTTCTATGTAAAGTTATTAGGTACATAGTTGACAAGTTGAATGAGTATTTGGTTTGGCTTGTGTGAAATGTGAGAAGTGCAGGGAGGAAGTCAAGTGTTAGAGTGAGCAAAAGTAGAAGAGATTAGATAAAGACTGTGTGTTGATTTGAGCATGAATGATACAATCTATACTTCATCTCATTCTATACACAAATATAATATTACCTCCAAAACCTGCACATGACCTTACCCACACCCACCTAACCTTAACTCTTTCACCTGTGCTCTAGTCAATACCAAAAGTATATGTGACAAGCTGGATCATACCAGCACCTTCCTAGCCTGCCACTATCCTGACATATTAGCTATTACAGAATCATAGCTCAAAAATGATCACAACCACATTCACCATTTTTACCCATGCTACAAGTACAAGTTTGACTCCTGCCCTAGGACAGTGGTGATATAATGCTCCTACATAAATCCACACTCAATATTTATGTAGTGTTCCAGGCCAACCCCTCTGCTGATCATGAGCCAAATTGCATCTTACTAAACTGCCACTCAAGTTACCTCTCCCTCCCTATACATTGCACTTGGTAGCCTTCCTTCCCCTGCCATAATCACAAAATAATTCAAAGCACTTCTCCATGGCATTCTATCTGTGTCAACTCCTAACAACATATTATAATCCTTGGTGACTTTAACCTTAAATTTCTTAGTCCCATCAAGGATATGTCTGAACATCTTGCCAACCAGAAAATACGCCAACTAGTAACAGAGTGAACCAGAGCTAATCTCAGAACAAATTGCCACTCACTCCTAGATCCCATTATAACCGCCAACCCTTACAACATCTCCACTATCTTCATCTACCCACCAACCTTCAGTGCTTCCTCACCTGCAGCATAAAGTAACACTGCACAATGAATGCATTTTCATGTGTCAGAAAGTCCACTCACAGTGATGTACTGTTCAAAATATGGAATTAACGTTTAGAAAAGGTATAGGTGTATTTTGTAAAGCTGCTGTTACTTGTAGAGAAGTTATCTCAATCCAGAACTGAAGAAAATTGTGTGAGGAACATTCTGGGGAGGAAATGGCAAGAAGAATAAAATAAAAGAGTGAGATTTTAACTGCAAAATAATAAAATGAAGAGACTGTAATTAAGCATTTTAAAGTAGCAAAAACAATTTTGTAAACAGTTTTCATTGAGTTATAAACAGATTGCACTGGTCCGACTATGCAAGCACATGAGAAGCACATAGTCTACTTTGGAGCATAATAACAATAAAGCATCTCTGTCAAACTGACTGAAATTAATCTGTCAGAAACAATTTTATTCTGACACACGTAGCAATGTCTTTTGACACTACACTGTGTCTATAACCTAGAATTAGTTATTACAGATGCAGAGTAAGACCAAATGAGAGGTCAGTTATCAGATCCTGCTTTGCTAAGCTCCCTTAGAAACACCATAATAGAAGTGTTTGTAAATAGTTATTGGTACGTGAAAAAATTCTATGTCTTTAGAGTAATTGTCTACTACAAGGTAGCTGGTTCCTTCAAATTCACATAGATTGCAGCTATTTTCCCCCATGGACCTTGTAAATAAAATAGGGACTCAAATGGACCTTGGGTTTTCTTTTTGTGTTCACATGGACCTCGTGGAATGGAGTTGTTAAAGTAGTTCTCTCTCCTCTGAGATGGTTTATGTATTATGCAAAACTGGCACTTCGACACAAGCTTTGCAATGTCCATGTTGATACTGGACCATCATGCCACATTTTGGCTTGTTCATAATATTTAGTCAGGTTTTGATGTTCTTCATGATTTGTTTACAAGCTTCAGAACTTAATGAAGAAGCTACTTCAAATTCTGTCTTAGTACAGTAGTAAGTCACTGTGTTCAGACAAATGCATTCTGACAGTATATTACTTGCACATCCGATGTTTCTTCTGTGTCCAACAGTTATTTCATCCATCCCTTACATATTTAATAACCTTCTATAGTTTACTGTCATGTTCGGTAGTTTGTTTTAGTCCATCAGGCATTTTAGTATTTACTGACTAATTTGCCATGATGCTCTGCACATAAGCAGGAACATCACTATGAGTATTAGATAGTGTTTGGTTAGGTAATGGACTTCTTGACAACACCTCAGCTACAATCACTTGCTTTCCAGGTACATAGATTTCACTGACATTGAAATGTCTTAGTCTCATGAGCAGCTTCCGGCATCTTGGCAACATTTTGTTCAAATCATAGGAATTAATCCGTGGAAGCAGTAGTTTGTGGCAAATCAGGAATTGGAAGATATCTAATCCCAGCAGGCATCTTAAGAACGTCTTAAGGTCCATACACACTTGTAAGTCACTCTTTGTCTATTTGTGAATATCATTGTCCTATATCAGTTATCATTCTGGAGGAACTGGCGACAGGCAAGAGGTCTTAGGATGTGTCCATCCCTCTGGAGTTAAGCAAAACTTTAGACCATAGCTACTGGTATAATCATTTACACCTATTGGTTTGGTGATGTCTTCATAGGTGAGCACTGAGGCTGACAGCAGTATTTCTTTAATACTGCTGAAGACAGCACTGTGGGCAGATCTGGTACAAACCAGATCTGTCCACAGTGCTGTGGACAGATCTGGTACAAACCTGACTATGAAATCTATCATGTCTGGGGCCTGAAATACCTCTATTACACTGTTTGGACATTTTAGTGCAGCTATGGCTTTGACCTGGCCTGAACATGGTATAATTCCACTAGCACTTATATTGCAATGAAAGTATTGGATTTCAGGCATACTAAAACCACATTTACCTCTATTTAGCTTCACTTCACACCTAAGTGTTTAATTATCTGAAGCACTGCATCTGATCTTCTGTCATGTGTCTCTGTCAGGACCAAACACCAGCATATCATTCATGGCAATCACACCACCCCATGCACTTTCAACAGATTGCTCATTCATATTGAAATACTCTGGTGCTGAAGTTATACCAAATGAAAGTCTTCTGAAATAAAACCTTCCGAAAGAAGTACTAAAGCTTGCTAACTATGTCTCGAGGCATCTGCCCAAACCTACTTGAAGTATTTAATGTGGAACCCACTTTGGCACTAACCAGCTTAACTGCAATATCGTTAAGAATAGGTAGAGTGAACAGTTCCCTCATGACTGCATCAGTTAACTTTTTTAAATTAGCACACATTCTAACAATGACATTCTTTCTGATCACTGGTATCACTGGTGCACATCATTAGCTAGATTCAGTTACACTTTAAATCCCACTATGTGGTTACACACATTGGAGTCCAGCCTCTACTTTAGAGGGTATTGAGAACTGTACTTTCTGGGTGTGGTTAAGGAAAATGGAACAGCATCTGCCTTCAACTTAATCCTTCTTGCTCACAGTGAAGCAGACCAACTCCTTTGAACACATCCACAATAATTTTGTCACTCTTGCAATCAATCACAACTTGCACATCACTGATTTCTTGGGCAGATTTTTTTACATGTAACCTACAGTACATAGAGACAAAAACTCAAACTTCTCTCTCTTCCACTCAGGCCTATGTACTTGAATTGACACTCTGATTTGATGTTTGAAGTAGTAGCTGTTAGCTTTATTCAATGTTTTGAGTAGCAGTCATTGAACGTAGAAAAATGCTTTCTGAGTACCATCCTCAGTTTTATTATCTGTGACTACTTTTAGTATAGTTTTATACAGAATAGCATAATGTTCCATTGTGTTGGACTGTTTACACCTTCTGCCAAATGCAGCACACTGTTCTGACCCAGTGAATGAATGGTTACATCTCATGTATTTACCAGATTTGTTTGTCTGACTGGCAAAGTTATTAGGTTCATAGGTTGGTACTAGGCCATCAGCCCTAGGGCCTATATAAGCCTAGCCATAACAATTCCCTGGCTATTTCTTCCCACACTATTTACTTCCCTGGACACCTGTGTACCAGGGTGACTGACGTGATCCTCGGGGTGAATTTCCTTTCTCCCATCCAATTGTCAAGGTTCCTTTTGAAGAGGGCCAAAGAGGCACTCTGCTTGACATGTATGGGTAATCTATTCCAGAGTCTGGGAAGGCTCTGGGTCAGGAACCTATCCCTCCAGCATGTTTTGTTTATTGTGATGACAAGGTTTAGATCCCTGGAGCATGTGGCTCTGAGGGATTGGGATTTCTTTAAGTGTAGCATGTCCAACAGCTCTGGATTTGACATGGCCTTATATGTTAAGCAGAGATCGCCTCTGAGTAGACGATATGCGACAGAGTATAGCTGGAGTTTTTCAAGGTGGTCAACGTAGGGCATCTGCTTTAGGCCTGTGATTCTTTTAGTGAGGTATTTCTGCGGCCTTTCCAGTTGTTGCAGATGTCTTGAGAGGTACATACCAAACGGAGTATTGTATTCTATAATGGGTCTAATGAGGGATGAGTACAGTGGGACAATGACCTCATTTTTTCTGGATGAAAAGCCCTTAGTGATGAGGTGTGCCACATAGAAGGATTTCCTGACTGTTGTGGCGATGTGGTTATCCCTAAGTCTCTTATCACACTTTCGGTATTTAGTATACTGCCACCTATATGGTAATTCATGGATACATGTTTTTTTTTCCCAAAGGGGATAACTATACATTTCTTGGCATTGAGCTTGAGCCCATGGCTCTGGCACCAAGCATCTGTTTCTGTAAGGCCCTTTTGTAGAGTATCCACATCATTTGGGGATTCAGTAATGGCTCCCAGTTTGCAATCATCTGCAAACTTTGTTAGCCAGAGTCCCTTAGTGTTGGCCTGTACTTTAGAGAAGTAGATGCCAAACAAGAGCGGTCCCAGGACTGAACCCTGAGGTACTCCACTTGTCACTTGTCTGGAGATGGATTTGGAGTCGACTACATTTACAGTGTGGGTTCTATCAGTAAGCCAGTTAGCAACCCATTGGGTGACGTAGGGATTAATGCCCAGCTTAGTAAGTTTATCTATGATTCCAGAGTGGGGGATGGTGACAAAGGCCTTGGCAAGGTCTAGATAGGCTGTGTGGACCTCCTTACCCTTGTCCATGGCTCTGGAGACTGATTCAAAGAAGTCAATCAGGTTCATGAGACAAGATCGGCCCTTCACAAACCCAAACTGGGTGGGGTCCAGTGTATTTTTCAGTGAAGGCATATTGAATACAGTTGAACACAAGAGAAAAGATAATCACAAATTAAAATACAAGTATTGCATGAGTGGACTTCAAAAAAAGATTACAGAGTACAATTAGAGGAGATATATGAATATGACATTAGCAGTATCCACATGGTGTGCTAGCATTTGAGGTAAAAAAATATCTGAATTAGTATTTCTGGTGAACAGATTTAGGAAGAGTGAAAAGGCGGTAATACAAGTAGGAGATAAATAAAGAAGTAAATGGGTTTGGAGGAATTCAGGTGAAAATGGAAAAGAGAGCAGAGTAGGCAGACTGTATAAGATGGAGGACATAACAGGACTAAGTGATGTTTGTAAATGAATGTTTATGCAGATTGTGGGACTATTTGTATATGACTTTGGGTGAAGTAAAGAAATAATAAGGAGGAGAGTTTTAGAGATGATATGAGAGATCCTCCATGTGGAGATGCACAATGACAAATCCATTTGGTGAGAAGGTGATGTTTTATTTGTGACTTGAGTTGGTAAGGGATTGTAGTTTCCCATAAAAATAATAGGAGGGATTACCAGAGTTTGGCTACACATGAGGAGTAGATGACATCCACATTTGAGTTATTTGCTAGAGAGAGGTTTATCAGAGGATCTAAGGGATCAGGAAAGGGAGTAAGTACCATGACATGAGTGAAGATAGTGATGGACATTTGTTAGGAAAGAATAGTATTTTATGAGCTTGTTTTAGTTGATAGACATGAAGGAGAGTAGAGAGTTTGAGCGACTTTAACTATATGAGAGCTTTCCAGTGATTGGTGTATATGAAGGTGAGTTGGATGTAAATTTGGCTATCTTATTATATATTTGTTCCAGTACAGAGAGAGGTGTAAAGCAGCCACAATATGTTTTCTGGTAGATTCAGTGAGATATGTTTTGTTTAGATAGGGTAAGCTGAGTTTTTGACATTTTTTTGTGTTTCATGGCTTAATCTATGGTTACTCCTAGCTGCTCTTCTATCCTGTTTGACTGATCTATTCAATGTGAAAAGGAGAGGGTGAAGGTAGATTCAGAATTCTGGTGGGCTTTAGGGGAGAATAGTATCATTTTTTTTTGGGGGGGGGGCAAAGTTGGAGTCATTGAGCCAGGATTCTATGGAAGAGAAGGATTGTTGGGCTAGTAACCACAGTTCATGCATAGTTTTGGTGAAACAGATAATGGTGGAATTGTCTGCATATTGAATATTAGTAGAAATAATGGACTGAAGAGGAAGATTGTTGATAAAAACATTGAACAGATAAGACCTAATGTGGACCCTTGTAGAATTCCTTCAGGAATGGCAAGAGAAACGGGGTGGAATGTAACCATTTAATACTTTGAATTTGTTTGAAGAGTCAGGAGATAAACCATGACAGGGAAGAATTTGAGAAACCTAGATGTGAAAGTTTTTAAAGATGTTTATGGTGAGAGACTTTTCTGAAAGCCAAGGAGAAATCAAGGAAGAC
This sequence comes from Protopterus annectens, assembly GCF_019279795.1. NCBI lineage: Eukaryota > Metazoa > Chordata > Ceratodontiformes > Protopteridae > Protopterus > Protopterus annectens. The sequence goes on along the minus strand of NC_056742.1, from coordinate 114,745,108 downwards.
TGTGGTTGCCAAGGAGTTGTTATTTATATGCAAGTGAACTATATGCAAAAATTATGGAAGTCGGTGTTCTGAGAAAGACCCTGAAACCCATGCTGAGATGGGGATAGAAGGTTATTAGAGAAAAAGTAGTAGATTATTTCAGGGCATGTGCATTTTACAGGACAGCAATAGGCCTGAAGTTACTTACGTGTAGGGTGGAAGTATGTAGATGTGTTTCCAGTATCAGAGGAAGTCACATTCTTGCATGAATCTATTGATGAGGATAGGTAGAGAGTAGGAAATTACATCAGCTGCAATTTTAAGGGACCTAGGTTAATCAGGGCCTAGAGTGTTTGGCTTGAGTTTGGATAGATATGTATGCATTTTGGAGGTAGGAATAGGGTGGATGAAGTAGTATTTTTATGGAGCTGTAAGTTGTCAGATTTAGAAGGAAGGAGAATAGGAGTATGGCAATGATTGGTTAAAAAGGTGACAAAGCTGATAAAGTGTGAGTTCAATGTGCTGGCAGTATAGAAGGCTGGTTGATTTGGATGTCGGTTGGGCTGTCATCGTTTACAAGGTTTAAGGAGCTGAGATAGGCCAGAGCAGAATTTTTTTGGGTGAGCTAGAGTGGAGATTTTGGTCGTTAATGATTTTTTTCTTTGTCAAGAGTGACCTGAGTTTTGGTGTTAGTTCTAAGAGCTCGATAGGTTTGAAGAGAAGAGAGGTATTTGTTGGTTTTTTAGGAAATCAAGGCTTTATCATGCTATTTCATGAGCTGTTTGATAAAGGGAGATAGGATTGGATTTGACTGTTTTCTGCTTGAATCGAGCTAGTGCATTTAGAGCGTTTAAAAATCTGTGGTTGAATTGTAATACAGCATCACTGAGAGGAGTTTTTAGAATCCTTTACATATTGTACCTATTGTACATAATTTCTGTGTACCCTTTACCTTACTTTTCTATCTTTTGAATTCTGTGCTCCATCCATTCATTATTTCACTCTCTTCTTCGTCCCTCTTCACTCTAACCATCCCTTCTTACTGTTCCTTATACTGTGTACTTCTGTATTATTACTGTTATTCATTCACTGCTGTCTTCACACAACATTTTGTTTGTATTCTTGTTAACTTGTTTGTCTACTGTCATTTATGTTTGTCTGGGCTGAAACTGAAATATGTCCATTTGGATCAGTGTTCTACCCCAGTTATCAAACATACATACAAAAATAAATAACTGATATTCTAGTTGTACTAGTGCAATGTTTCACAGAACTGTTCTCTTTTAAACATTGAGTTAAATTTAGGTATTGGAAAGCAGCAGTGAATGATGAAGGTAGGGTGGTGGTTGTTAGTCAGACAAAATGCCTGATTGGGCAACATTGTTTGAATCCTATCTATGATGGTTTCTGTACCTGAGGGTTTGTTAAATCTGGTAGGGGGTTGATGACTTGAGTACAGTTATATAAATGCAGAAAGTGGCAGATATATTTGGTGCAGTAGGTGAGAAATATAGGTTGCAGGTGTCCTAGTTAATTTTTTTGTCTCATAATAAGATGGTTTCATAGGGAATTTTTGAGGAAGTCCAAGAGAAAACATTCAGAATGATTGGAATTTTGCTAGTCTGGGTGGGTGGTATGTACAGAGTGATAATGTAAATGGTTTTGTGGTTGTTGAGTTTCAGAATGGATACTATCATTTCAGAGTTATTACATTTTGGGAATACCAAGGGGGTTGACTGAATTTGAAGGTGTTTTACAAATAGTATAGCCACTTCACTTGCATAAAATCAAAGAAAGCCATAGCCTGAGAGTAAGATTTCTTCATTGGGGTGGATGGCTATAACCAGTTTCTGTTAATATGAAAATATTTGGAGAAATCTGAAGTATCCATACATGTTGGTATGAGATCTTGTTATGTACACTAAAAATATTGATACCTACTAGTTTAATGAGTGGGAAGGGATGATGTAGGGTTAATTATGATGGAGGGGATAGGGTTGGGTGGTGTTTGAGGACAAGGGTTGGGGTGAGTGTTCCCACTTGTTGGGAGGAGCAGAGAGCTGTAAGTTGTGGAGGAGTAGTGGTACAGTGTTTTGTGAGCAGACATGGAAGTGGATAATGGGGTGGTGTGCTGGCTTTTAAATGTCTAGGATGAATGAAGTTGTGAAAAGAAGTGTTGATGTGAGATGAAGATATGTATTCACTTTACTTCTAATGCATGTGCTTCCTTTGACCATGGCCATGCTTTTTGAATACATCACTTGCAGTGCTTATACAAATGCTTTGTCTGTTTACCAGTTCAGCCTCTAAAGCTGTTATGATTGTCTTCCATTAAATTCACTTCAAGTTGTAACTTTGGAGACACTTCAGTATCAACCAGCAAAATCACTATTCTGTCTCCAATTTGTTTATCTATTGTCTGGTTAAATCCACTATATTGATGGAGTGTATATAAGCACCTGACAAATGCTTCCACAGGCTCTCCCTTAGCTTGAAAACATCAGCAAAACAATGCCCATTCATGAATGACATTTCTTTCTGGCACAAAATTTGTATTACTACTGACTCACAGGCAACACATTCTAGCCCTCAGAAAATGGCTTCCACTTCTTTGTCCATGACATAACATAAAGTGGTAAAGTGCTACCTGCATTTCTTCACTTTCCTTGTCAAGCTTTGATGTTATTTGAAAACATGGAAACCTCTGCCTCCATCATGACCAGGAAAGTGACTTTGTTATGGAAAGCAGGCTGTTGCCATTTTCAATTTTTTTTACTGAAAATCAGTAAAACAACCTTATTTTCAGGCAACACAGCAAATTTTCAAGTAGAAATGGCTTATAGTGGCTTCCTTGGTATCTCATCCACTGCTTGGCATGTTTCTGGCTCTGAATGGCATTTTTCTGTTTTGATTTGGTCATTTTAAGTGAAAAATATCCCAATGGACTGACCCATGATGCACTGTCAACTTATGGTAACAAACCATGAACTGTGCTGTTCAATAATGGCATTAGACTCAAGATTTCAAGGTTATAAAGCAGCTTCATTTACATGTAAAAAGAGAAGTAAACTGAAAACATAATTACTGTTATAGCGTCTTCTTCAAGAGTGAGCCTAGAGCTACATGCATTGCATACAAAACTGACAAAAAGTATGATGTCTGAACTTTTTTAGATCAGGCAGTGGCAAATTTGTATGCTGTGTTTAGTTTTGCAAAATAAGTAAAAGAAAATTGCACTGTATAACCACATTTAGAAGATGTCTAGAGGAAAATGTATATGTATTTGTTCTTTCATTATTATGCAGTATTTGTATGAAAAAAATGCAGTTTCATAGAAAAAAAAGGATTGACTGATTGTCTGTAATTGCAAGAAAGTCATAAAACTGAATCCATAAAAATGCAATTAAATGATGCTTGAGAGCTGGGAAAGTAGTCATTAGTATGCAAATGTGAAACTGCTCCATTGCATTGCTGTGGGTCTGAATGTAAAAAAATATTTTTGGTTACACCTCTGGTTTCTGCATGAAAAAAAAAACAAAATAAGCTAGAATATATACTTTCAACTGAAACCAGTGCAAAAAAATTAGCCTATCTTGCAGAAAGCATTGAGGTAACTACATCTGTGTAAATTTGCTGTGTTAGAGTCAGCTGGGTTATGTGGCTATTATCAGAGTTTTCTTAAAGTATTTTGTCTGTACAACTGATTTTTTGTTTATTCTTTGTGCAGAGATCTTTACTTTTGAATGTTTAATTTGTATCAACACTGCCTTGATTTCCTTGTTATCTAAGAAAAAAGTGTTTATTTACTTAGATCTTATACTATTTGCATATGTACCATTTATTATCTGAAGATAAGCAGATTGTCCAGCAGGTTATCCAGCTCTAATTGTTCAGCTCACTCAGCATGATATCATGTTGTATTTATTATTTTTTGGGTATAAAATAAGAGTGACAGCATAGTTGGCAGGTCTTTAATCCAATAATTTGAACTGCTGCCAGTACTACCTTATTAGTGTGAATTGGAGAATTCTAACAGCCTTCACTGGGGAATGATGTGTGTGTTTGCATGTGTCTGTATGATTGTGTATGAAAACAATAATTGCTTTGAAATGCAGTTATAATGAAGAAGGGACAATGGAAAACACTGTCGTTAACACAACGAGTAGTGAGAAAGGGGCCTGAGGTAGTAAGTAAAAGAATAAGCTCAGTAAGTGGTCAGTGTGTAGTCCTAATCTAGGCGTTGAAGTTGGTAGCATATACCCAGAGCAGCAGTGCACACTCCATGTATACTACTGAGATCAGGATGTAGTCAGAGACTTGATGAATAAATCAGATTTGAATACACTTATTTGCATTTACCTGTCAAACACCAGTTGTGTGACTCACTCATCCCCCTCTGGTGACTGTTAGACATATTGGGGGCACTGAAGTGACTCCAATGACTATAAAACCAGTCTCTCAAATATCTAGCATTGTATCTGCTTGGCAGTCATAGGATTTAAACAGAACTGCTGTCATTAACCCTTATAGTAGAACACTACAATTACTATAGTATCACATTGTCATAAGTGACAATGATGTTGTCAAAAGTTTTTCAATGACTCCCTTAGACGTAGTTACAAGCTATTAAAAATATATCCACGGTCCTTTTTTGTTTTACTTATGAACTGTGATTTAGTCAGTTGATTTTGTAAAGCCATTGCATGTCTTAGTTACAGGAATCCTTCACTCACTCATTTATTAACTCATACATGTCAAGTGTCTAGTCATTAAAGCTTATGTTTGAAAAACAGGTCACCCGGATAAAAGGTTGCTGTCATGAGCAGTACAAGGTATAGAATGTTCTGACTAATCTCAAACGAAAATAATAAATTTCAAGGAACAGCAAAACTGTTCATAGAGAGTACAGAAGCAGGCATGGAAATGAAATGGGGGAGATGACAGTATTTTAATAGGTATATTAAAGAGGATGACAATTACTTAAAAAAAAACTTCCTCAGACCATAAAGTACCACATGACAGTAGATAGCAGTGTAGCATGAAATCACTCTATTTCATCACATACAGTTCAGAGAAATTTCAGCATTAATACAGTAAATAATCTGATAGCTAATCTAATTCAGATTCTTTTACAAACTAAGAGACTTATTTTGAGGGGGAAAAGTGTTTAGGGCAGTTTGACACCAGTATCTTTTTTTCAAAATTATCTCATAAATGAAACAACTACCATTTATCAGATCAGACCACAACTTTTTTGGTTCATTTCCAGAGTGAAAAGATAGTTCACGTTTGTTGAACGAAATCATCTTTCTAATATAGAATGAACATTTTCATCATTATTATTTATTAGACAAGGACTGAGAAACAGTATGTTGCAAAGAAAGGACATCAGTACTGAAACTTAAAAAAACATAAATGTTTAATTTGATAAGAGTAGTCTTGTAATTTTACAGTCTTTGAATGTCTTCCTCAGAGTTTAAAGCACATATCAATGCACCTGGTAAATGTGACAGCTATAACCCAACAGAGAGTTAATGGTTCTTGGAGTAACCTACATTAAACAAAGAATGATAAGAGGTCCCCCTAACATCCATTCCACCCCCTCTCTATAGACTGCCATTGACAAAATATCCCACAGTGAAAAAGTACTATTTCCAGACTCTATCTTCTTACAATTTTTAGGTGATGCCCTTCTGTGTAGGTGTCATTGTGAATCTAACCTTTTCTGAACAGTATGTGATATGTTCAAATGTAAGATCATAAAAATGGTCAGTTAACACTGTTTTGCAAAAGGTTTAAACCTACAAAGTTGCAAACATACATTTGTTGAACACAGCTTTCAATCTTTGTAAATTTTCACTATTTTCACACAGATCTTACTACGTGCTTATTCACTTACATGTTGTGATTCTGTTACCTGTCATTTTTCAGTTGTAGCTTGAAATGTTTCTGCACCCTGATTAAAATTTTAGCAGTATGAAATAGTATTATATGGAATGCAAACATATGACTCCACTGAAAAAAAAACTTGCTTGAAAAATGGACAATAAAAGGACCACTTTAACAACTAGAAAGCCTATTTTGTATCAGGAAATATACTTTGATCCACAACTATTTCCTGCTACTTTAATTAACATTATCTTTATGTGTTTCATACTGCATGATTCCTATAAATAAAACTGTGTCTCACATGAATGAAACTAATATTACTATCTCTAAATCCAGAGACTCCCTGTATGGCCCTGTTGTTTTTTTCTTTTGCATTTCTAAGCAGATATCGTCTCAAGCCATCAAAATGGTCATCTGATTTTTAATTATCCCAATGTCACTCACTGAAGACTCCTACAAGTTCTTCAATGGTTCCTTTTCTGGTTCTTTCCACACTTAGAGTACTGAGGCAGGAGACTAATCCCTGATGTCCCTAAATGTGTATTTGGGTTGTCAAATTATCTGTGTCATTATATGTATTGTTGACATTTGTGGCTTTTGGATTAGGATCTGTGGAAGCCTTCATTTAGCTTCCTAATTGAACCATAAGGCCATGCAACAGTTTAATGTGATGAAAATTTTTCTGTGTGCAAGTCAGGCATCTACCAGAGTAATGTGTCTGCACTTTAATGTGATACAAATTATTCCCTGTGTGTAAGTCGGGCATTTATCAGAGTAATGAGTCTGAAGTTTAATGTGATGCAAATTCTTCCTTGTGTGTAAGTTAGGCATCTGTCAGAGTAATGAGTCTGACTGGCAGGATATGTCCTTCAGTCTTTACCTTGAGCTCCCAACAGTGGATCCTACATAGTTCCCCACAGATGGCTTGCAGGAAGTAGGCCACCCAGTCCAAGTCTTTACTGACCTCCTAGCTTCATGAGCTTGAATTCAAACCCATCTAGCCAGTAATGGAGGCAGACTGATTGTACTGATACTCAGCCTCTGCCCTCTCACCACATTCCATCCCACCTCACTCCAGCCAATGGGTCTGCTTCAAGGCTGGTGTAAGTTTTATTTGCTGAATTAGGACAGTGTTTTTTTTTGTACTCAAGTTATATAGTATGCTGTAATGCCAAAAGTCTGGCTATATATGTATATGTATATATATATATATATATATATATATATATATATATATATATATATATATATATCACGGTTTACACTGAAAACCTTGAAACTGCATCATCAACCAACATGTGGTCTACTTGCAGTTTTCAAGTCTGCAGAATGTCAAACCAAAATGTATCGACTACACTACAGCAAACGGGAAGTGTAATTCAAGCATGTGGGTTCAACATTATACAGGGAGATCACTTTTCAGTGAGGAACGGGAAATTACCCATTTCCTCACTGTAGTGCGATCTTGGAGTTGATACATTTAATGTGCAGGGGGGGGGGTGCAGGGGGACATAGACCCCCCTGCAAAATAGTAGAATTAACGTACCGTTGACTATTGAGTTCAATGGTATGTTAATGTGCATAGCAGGAGGTGTAAATAGCAGGAGGTAACTGACGAATGATGTCTGACAGGAATGAGAACCATTACCTGCATAAGGTATAGCACTGCTGGTGGTTCCCTGCTAGGGTTTCCCACCCACCCTACCATTTGTTGGTCTTCCTTTTAAACCTGTTGATTTTAGGCTTCCCACCCCTACTGTAAATTGAGCTTAATAAGCTCTTCCCTGTCTACACCACTGCTGCTATCATGAATGCTTTATTTCAATTATGTATTTGCCTTTCTTTGTGCTTAAATCAAAAGTGCATTTTGCCTCTTATTGTCTGTTGTACTGATTTACTTCTTCTGAATTCATTATCTAGCTAGCTGTTAGATAAAGTAATGCATTTTTACACTCTATCAAGCATTTGTTTTCACATCAAGGTCAGTGGATTTTTCTTCTAGTGCACTGGGAGGTAGGCTAGTCTGTCTAGGTTGAGGAAACACTTGAGATTTCTGCATGTAGTTTTACTGGCTGGAGAGCGTATTAATCAGCTTATCTTGTTTTTAGTGCCGTTAAAAATTCTGTACAACTAAGTAGCTCTTGGCTCATTTATACAAAGTGAAGTAATTTTATTGAATAATCACACTTTTATGAGCTGTTTAAGATACACTGCTGTACCCATATCTTTAAGTTTGTTTGTGGTAGCACTTCACCCTGGACAGTCTCTTACTGTGCTTTTACATTACGATGACTGAGATTATTCATCTAGTGGCTGTAGGTGCTTACTGGTCTTTCTGAGTTGGGAAACCCACAAAAGGGCTCTTAAGTATTTTTTCTTTGCACTTCTCTTGTATACTGTGACTGTACTTCAGCAGTTTAAAAACAATGTACTGTTTGCTGTTGCTTTGCACTGTATTTTAGTTCTGCATATGTTGCAATTTGTGTTTCACACCAGCTTCTGCTTTTACTTAATTTAAGAAAATATCTGTTTCTGCTGTTTTGTTCTGTTGCTATTATTAATTCAAGAAAAACTGGGCTGCTTTTTACACTGTTGCTTATATATATCCTGCTTTTTCTGTTGTTCCATTGCACTTCTGTTGGCTTTAGTATAGACTGGATTCAGACCAGCTGAATTTAGTTCTGTTAGTAGACTGAGCACTAAAAATCAGTGTGGCACCCCACCAATTGGCCAGTAATCAAGGAGCCTCAATCCTCACCACTGGCAAAAGTGGGGGATGTACACACTGGGAGGATGACAAGTACACACACAGTAAAGTGCAATTTCCCTTAAGAGTACATAGAGACCACAGTCATTCTGGGGCTGGTTTCTCCAGATCCCCAATAAGATTCCCCACTGGCAAAGCTATAGAGTTGAGATCTCAGCTAAGGGACCAAGCCAAGATCTCCACCACCCTCTCTGTCCAACCAGTGCTTGGTGTCCCTGCCTAAGTAGTTGACACAAACACTTTGAGGTTTGATTTTACACACACACACACACACACACACACACACACACACACACACACACACACACACACACACACACGCACACACACGCGCGCGCACACACACACACACACACACACACACACACACACACACACACACACACACACACACCTGGGAAGGGCTGGCACAGGTTTACTAGCTATGCCCCCTTCTGCCCAGACTATAAGGTAGTTTTCACTGCCACCAGCCACTACTTTTCAGCTACTTTAAGGCCATTACCAAAGGGTGTCTAATCTTACTGTGTAATGTTACTATTAATCCAAATGGTAGTTTGACCAAGAGCAAGGCTATTAGGAGTGGCCTGCACAGTGTCACCAAATAAATATACAAGTACTCTAAGAGTTTAAACATCTTTAGATAGACCAGCCACAATTGAAAGGTTTAAATATATTTAATAATAAATAATAAAAGAACAAGAAAATACTCAGTAAACAATCATAGTAGCTTCAGAATTCAAAATCACAGGAAATATTTAAAATAACATTGCAGGACATTCTCAAATAAATAAATAAATAAAGAAAAACATCTAAATTAAGCTCATCTATATTCCTGACTATATCTAAAATAAATTATTGCATCCTAGTTAACTTGCTTGCAGAGCAGGCAGATGTGGTGAGTGGGTTTTCCAGCTGATGTTGTCAGGTCAAAGACAAATATAAAATGCTCTACCTCTCTCAGAGAGTTCTTAAATTAATATATCAAATATTGCTGCTGGGATACTTTCAGCATGACATCACTTCTTGCCCTCTGACTATCCCAGGTGAAAACCATGGATATGGATGCAGCTGTAGCATTTAGCATCTATCTGCGAAAACACATAGACCTTAGATCTTTTGGCAAATGGTGGAAGTCAAAACAATTTACATTCCTCTGCACTTAAAGACAATACAAAAAACTTCTAGTTCTACACATTATGTCTGCTACTGCACTGAAACTGAAAGATAACATCTCTTTTGTTTATGGCCCAGCCATAAAGTAACTCAACCTCAACCATTCTTCTGAAGTTTCAGTCTCCCCCATTAAAGTGCATACATCTAAACAGTTACAATACTGTATAAAATATCTCTTCAGCACACATCTATACAATATGACATACAGTCCTAATACTTTTGTAACACAGGCATATGAATCATATTGCTATTCATAAATGACACACAAATTCCAGATAGCTGGGCTGGCAGTATCTCCTTCTGTCACATTTCTATATAAATCATATTAATATCCACAAATGACATATAATTATTTACAAAATTCCAGATAGCTAGTCTGACAATATTTCCTTTGTGACAATCAGGACATCTTTTTTTTGGAGAAGTCCCCATGTACCCTCATAGCAGGAGTATGCAGCAGGGCTATCTAACTGAAGGCCACTAGTTCAAGGTTCACTTTGAGCTGTTTCATTGGTGCAGGGCCCAGTTTGAGCATTTTTCTTGGTTTCTTTGTATTAGCTACTTTGCTGTTGCTTTCACATACCTCATCACTGGGTAGAAGGGGTAACTCTTGGTGGTTATAGAAGCAAAAGCTCCAGTAGAAGTATTTTCCCTTAGAAGCGGCTTCTATCTAGCAGGGCAGTTCTTGAATAGCGCTCTGCTGTTCAGTGAACCACCCAGTAGAGATTTTACCTCTTACCTATCAACACCAGACCTTATAGATGCCCTCTTCTATAGACATCCTACTGTACACGCCATAGGTTAATCACTCCAGAATAGCTCCCTGCCTGATATCCCCATCTTTTCCTCATTATCTGCTGAGATAACAGGTTCAAACCTTGCATTATGCACTGCCAGTTTCCCTCTGTTTCTCTTGCCATCCTGGTAGACAGCATTTTGAGGCAGTGTAGCACATGCTTCATGTACACTGACAACCCCTTACTCCGAAATCACTCAAGTATAATTTGCGACAGATGCTCCTACACTAAGAATCTGGATTCACTGCTCTCTCACACCCAGAACAGCAACACTAAACAGATTGTCAGGTCACATACCACGACTCCTATTCATAATATGCACCCAACATATAAACCTTCATATGCAGAGGTACTCTCTAGAAACCTACCTAAACACCAGAGACCTCCAAAACACAAACATGCTACACCTATCACAAAACCCAAAGTACCCAGTGCACAAAAAACACTAGCACATGTGTCTCACTAAATAAGCCTTTAAGGAAATGCACAACTATTCTAAATGTTTTAGTTATAGGTGACTCTTTAGTGAGACATACAGATGGCCCACCCACCAGGTTGAACGAGGAGAAGTTACAGTCAGCAGCCTGTCTGGTGCAAGGATACACCAGATGACACATGCACTCAAGTCTCTCAACTACAAGTACTGTTATGACTCTGCCATAGTTCATGTTGGTGTGAACGACTTGAGATGTACCTCTCTGGACTATATGAAGAGAGACATGATTTAGCTCTCTGAATATTTGCCCCAGGCAGGTATGTCCCTAGCTTTGAGCAGCATTTTACCCTTGCTTAGGATGATACCACAATATAAACAGAAAATGATTGACTTTAATAATTGTCTTAGCTTCTGGTGTCATTCTAAGAGAAACCAGTTCTTATCAGCCTAGGATGACATGGAGGATAGACCACGCTGCTTTGCCAGAGATGTCTTCATCTGGCACCTCTAGGCTTTTGGTTGCTGGCTAAGGCACTTGCCTCCCCCATAATGCCTTTTTTTAGGCAGGGTCGCAACAGCAAATTCCCCAACATGAAAATATTAAACACAAAGAAACTAAGGGTCATGCTGCTAAATGCTAGGAGTGTAAATCAGAAACTGTACTCTCTGGAAGCAGTCCCCTCCCTGGAAGATGTTGACATCTGTGCAGTCACAAAAATCTGGCTGAAGGCCGCAGAAAGTACCATGGCCTTGCAAACTTTCAGACCACAAATTGAAGGTGTGAGAACCAAAAGAGGTGGAGTATATATCTTCATTAAAGATAATTACACCACTAAACTGGTTAGACAAGAAAACTCTGTGGAGCTACACCAAGCCCAAATTACCATGGGTAAGACTCCCTTCGGGTTATTGTCACTTACAGGTCCCCTTCCATGAACAAAGATGCCCACACAGTTTACTTAGACCTACTTGGGATATTTAAGGTACAAACTAACACCATAGTCATGGGTGACTTCAGCTATCCTTCCATTAAATGGGAAACTTATATGAGCCCAAACTCGCTCGCACAAAAGTTGCTGGACTTTGTTAACTCAAATGCCCTGTTACAAATAGTGCACCACCACACAAGAGGCTCCAATATTCTAGACCTGTTCCTCACCAATATAAGTGACCGATACAACAGCTCAAGTGTAGGGCCAACACTGGTTAAATCCAGCTATAAATCAGCCATTTTTGAAGTAGAAATAGCACCACAACTCCCAAAAGGAGAAATCAGACTTAAAAACTCCACCAAAGCTAACTATACCCTCCAAAGGGAAGGCATAATCAATTTCCAAGCTCCAGTTTCCACAGATGGCATTGACGGCTATACTAAGGTATACACCAATACCCTGTATAAACATCCACACAAATGTATAGACACAGCCATGCCAGATAGGATTAAAGCAAAATCCTCAAGAAAAAACAAACCATCCTAGTGGACATCTAGCATTAATAAATTATACAGTAAGAGAAAGAAGCTGCTGTTGTCTAAAAATATAAAAGTGAGATCCCAGAACTGGAAGAGCACCCTCCTCAGCCTAAACAAGCAAATAAGACAACTTGTAAAATCTTCAAAGAGCAACTATGAGAAAAATTTAGCAACCATAGCCAAGGTTAACCATAAGGCTTTCTTCAGCTACGTTTGCAACCTAAAAGGTAAGACTCAGATGTGTGCTGAACTAATTGTGGATGGCATCACGCACTCTGACCCTGTGGAAATTGCAAACCTGCTAGCAGAGAGGTTTGGCAATAATTTCACCTCCATATCCCCTCAGGCATACCACAAACCATGTCTGGATCACCTTCTCTTACCTGCATCTTCAAAGAGCAAGTCATCAATGCTCTCTCCAGGACTAAGAACACAGCCTCTATGGGACTCAATGGCATTCCAGGCCGCATTCTTAATGTTCTAAAGCAAGAGCTAGCTACTCCATTAGGTACTGTAGACAACTACAGCCAGAGTACTGGCTTTGTTCTACTGAATGGAAAGCAGCGACTGTTATCTTCCTCCACAAGGACTGCTAGGTAACACACCTGGGTAACTATAGACCAATAAGTTTAACCAGACTTATCTATAAGGCAATGGACTGAATCATCATGGACCTCATAAATAAGGATATAGGTGACCTCCAAACCCTGGATCCGTCCCAGTTCAATTTGGTCAATGGTAGGTCATGCCTGCTAAACCTGATGGACTTCTTTGAGAATGTGACCACAGCAATAGATGAGGGTAGAGCCATGCACACAGCCTATCTTGACCTGACCAAGGCCATCGACACTGTCCCACATTTGGGCATCACTGACAAACTAACCAAGTTGAACATCAACCTCTATGTTGTCAGGTGGGTTGAAAACTGACTCACAGATCAACAACACTCAGTCAAAGTGGGAGACACTACCTCTACCAGCAGACCTGTCACCAGTGGGGTCCCACAAGGATCAGTGCTGGGCCTCCTCTTGTTTGGAATATACTTCTCAGAAGTCCAAGCCAAAACAGAGGGGCTGTGGCTAACCAAGTTGGCAGATGACTGCAAATTAGATGCTTTCATTGAATCCCCTGCATACTTCAAAAGGGGCTTATACACACCAATGACTGGTGACAAAGCCATAGTCTTAAACTATATGCTAAAAATGCATCATCATTCCTTTTGGTAAAAACAATGTCCCTGCTGATTATAAAATAAACAATAATACCCTAAGTACCAATGCAGTAGTGAAAAACCTGGGAACACAAGTTGACTGTGATCTCAACTTTGACTACCATGTGTCTACTGTGGTGAGGAAGGCATTCAACGTCGCTCAACTGACTACTGGCAAAGGCATTGCTTCAAGAGCAAAACAGGTTATAATTTCCCAGAACTCGTCTCTCATCAGGCGTATTATTGAATATAATGCCCCCTTTGGTGTGTACAGCACCAGACAACTGTAGCAACTTGAGAGACCTCAGAGATTTCTAACTAAGAAAATTCAGGGTCTCCAGCACATGTCTTATATGGACAGACAGAAGTGGCTGTCACTGTACATTGCATATAGACTACTTAGAGGCAACTTCTGTCTGGTTTGCAGGGCAATCTCTGGCCCAAATCTAATGGAAATGATGCACATCCGTAAGTCAAATGGGCCCAGAGTCACCTGTTCCAGGGACCTCAATCTAGCCTGTGACATAAACAGGACCTGCTGGAGGGACAGCTACATCTCTCAGAGGTTGCCATTCCTCTGGAATAGGCTCCCTTCCAATATTATGCATAGCACCTCCATGACCCTGTTTAAGCACAACCTGGATGACTGGATGGGAAACCATACATTTCTGCCGGGGATTGCCCAACTTCTCCCCTGGACATGGGTAGTTCTTGTTAGAAAAACCTTGGGCAGAGATGATGTCTCTTATGCAGTATTATATTGGGATTTAATGGCTAGGTTTATAAAGACCCTTGGGTCAATAGCCTGGTAACATCCTGTGAACTTAAATGAAAAGTATAAACAATTCCTGATTATGAACTTAGATTCACAAAAACACTATATCCAGTAGCTGGGAATCTTGTAACTAATATTTTTTTTCTATTTTTAGGGGTTACAGAACTTGATGTTTCCTTCATTGTCTAACAGTAAAAGAAGGCTATAGAAACTCAAAACTAGAGCCTGTCCACCATGTTCCATTTGAGAAAGCATGGCTAATAATTAGGGTTTACTGTATATAATATGTACTGCTGTGCCTAAATATGTGTGCTACAGAAAATTTCCAGAGCCTCTGTAAAAAGAGTCAAAAGTGAAACTGATCACAACTTAAAACACTGCACGACATTCAGAAATTAACAGGCCAGCTGTGCTGTGTGGTGAAATATTGCTCGATTGTGTGGGATGGTGTAGTTTCTCTAGGCAGGTATGGTAGCACATATGGTTTGCTTTTCTGATCCCATCATCTCATGCGTGTAAATGCAATTAGCAAACTGCCCACAGCTCTCTTCGTGGTTTGCTAGCCTTTCATGCCCGACTTCTCATTTTTCATTAACACCCTTCTGAGCTGGCTGGCACTTAACACATGCAGGGCAGCTTATGTTGCTTGGATGGTTTCAAGGGAGCACTTTATTATTCACCATTATGTTTAACTTGAGGAAATATATTTGATTTAATATAACCTTTTAAGTGCCAAGCCCTTTTGTCTAAATGCTATTTTGTTTGCTTACAGCCAAGTAAATCTATACATAGCAGTACTTTATGTATGCTATTTAGCAAGTACAACTGGCTAAAGGCATTAGGGAACCCTGCTGAGGGCTGCATGGTTTCTCTCTCTCAGTAAATGATTTGCTGTAACTGCTTGATAATAACACTGCTCTGTAAAGGGTAAAAGGAAGCTTACAATTGAACATAATAGATGGTTTGCCAAGAAAATGATATGAGGTTTCAGCAGTGTGATTAATTTTTCAGGAGTTAATGAATTTATCTGCTAGAATAGTTTGCAATGAAACACAGGTAGTACACAAAAGTGAAATAAAACAAGCTGTAAAAACGCTACTGACCAAAGTCATGTATTCTGAGAACTACCATAAAGAGATGGTACACCAAAAACCATTGTCAATAAAGGGCACGTAAACTTGGGCTGAAAAACACTGCATTTAATTTTTGCATAGTGCATTAATGTAATGACTAAAGGTAGAAAGGCCATTGGCTAAGCATGGCTGCAGAGTAAAAATCATTAAAGCTATCAGCTGCTAGTAAAATACGTCCTGCAGTCATGGGTTTGATTTCTTCCTTCACTGATTTTATACTGTCTGACTGTAAGTAAGCTGCTTCACTAGACAAAAGCATCCAACTGCAGACACTTCTGCCTAGAAGGGCTTATTTGTTTTAAAACAATGAAAAGAAATTCAGCAAGCTAAGCTAAATTTCATAAGTTAGCCTAAATATAGAAACTGTTTTATGGTTAGAACTATAAATCTAGTAACTATGTTGAGAGTGCAGGATAAACATTCAGAAAACCAACAGTGTGAAGTTGCAAAAGAAAGAAAAAGTGTTAATGTTAGTTACTTCACCATATCAGGAAGTACCCACAAAACACAGAATATTCTGTTAAACAGTTTGTGTGGGATGAATATTTAATGCTCTAATTAAAAGTTAACTAGAAACAAATTCTGGTTGTAAATTATGCAGTGTTAATTTTTTATCATAAAACACGTTAGCAGCATGTATTTAACTATTTAATATTACCAGTCAATATTGCATTCTGATTTAGCCTTTACAATTAAAGGCAGTATTTGAAATGTCAACTGGTTCATCTACAATAAACATTACCAAAAGCAGAATAATATTTTACTGTTTTGATTTTGATTTGGTAGGTACTGTGAGAAGCTATATGAATGCATTCAACTAAGTTAACAAACATAAATAAAAAGGTTACTCATTTCCAATGAACTATGTTTTTGGTGAAATATTCTGCACACGTATGACTGCACATGCATATGTATACGTATATGTATGAATATCTGCTGATGCATGCACACACAAACATATGTTATTTTATATATATATATATATATATATATATATATATATATGCATAAGATGGACAATAAAAAGATCGACAGAAAAATATTTGAATTGAAAAATATCTAAACTGAAAATTTAAGTTTATACTAGGACAAGGTGTATGCCCTTTCCCCACTGCTGTGTGACCTCAGAGTTGGTATATATAATTAGCATGGGGTGTATAAAAATGTGTTTCAATTTTATTAGATTTTTTTCAATAGTTTTACATGTGGTTAGATTATGTCACACGTTTGTTGTAGGGAGGTAAGACCTCAGTGCCCCCCAACACCCCCTGCTAATTACATATATCTATATATATATATATATATATATATATATATATATATATATATATATATATATATATAGTGTCTGTGTATGTATAAATACCAACTCCAAGGTTGGGGAAAGGTTATAAACCCTCCCCTATTATAACTTCAGTTTTGTCAGTGTTTTTTAGTTGAGATCTTTTTAATTTTAGAAAATCTTCTGTCGATCTTTTTCTGCCGATGTTATATTGTTAGATAATTTCAGGTATACACACACACACACACACATATATATATATATATATATATATATATATATATATATATATATAAACACTTTATAATCTCGAAATACTGAAATGTCGAATTTCAGTATCTCAAGACTATAAAGTCGAAGTTTTGAAATAGCGAAAATGCATAATCGCAAATTTGAATATCTCAAATTCGCGGTTATGGCTTTACACTATGTAATGTCCGGGGTTGTATGTGGTTGGTGTACAGTGCTGTGTGTGGATTTAGGTGTAATGTCAGGTAACTGAGTGTTTTGTAAGGGCTTTGGGTGGGAGTTTGAGTGTGTGTGAGTGTGCTGATGTGTGTGTGTGTGTGTGTGTGTGTGTGTGTGTGTGTGTGTGTGTGTGTGTGTGTGTGTGTGTGTGAGGGACTGTATAATGTGTATGAGTTTGCTTTTGTTTTCTGTTTGTGCGATGTTGGAGTTAGTATATATAAGTAGGGGGGTGGGGGGGGCACATTTGTGATGTAGATTTGTGGATGTGTGTTCTTTCGTTTGTTTTTGTGGTGTGTGTGTTGTGGTATATGTGTGGTCCAGTGTTTGCTGTGTTTTTGGTGTTTTAAATTTCGTAGTTTTGGGCTTTCGGTGTAGTGTGGATTCGATTTTATGGTCTCAACAAACTGAAATTCAAGATATCAGTCTTTTGAGATTATGAAATGAATATATATATATATATATATATATATATATATATATATATATATATATATATATGTGTATAAATATGTGTATATGTATATATGTATATATATATATATATATATATATATATATATATATATATATATATATACATACACATATATGTATACAAATATACACAAACACACAACTTAACATTTGTACTAGAAATTTTTCTGTTGATCGTTTTACTGTCGATATTATGCTGTTTATGTTGTATATATAGACAAAACATAACATTTGAACTAATGTAGGAATTGTGTTTGTTTTCCCACTGCAGAAAATAACAGTGAGAAACCATGGCGTTACATCCTAAAGTTTCCTTCTTTTATATTGTCCATGTCCTAATGCTATATCCCCAGTATAAATTAGTTCAACTCACATTTGATTATAGCACACCCCAACACAATCCAATCCCACTAGCTGCATCCCATCAACCATATAGTTCACACTACTTTTACTACTATAATAGTATTTTATTGCTGCTTGGTAGACTGATATCTTTTGTAGTTACTTCGACTGTATATGATATAGGTGTGAGTGGCAAAGTAGAGCATTTGTTAATGTAGCTGCCTCGCATTGCTTGTCTCTCCAGTTCAGTTCTCATATGGGGTGCCTTTGTCTATGTTGGATTTTGATGAGTGCGCCAATTTCTTTAGACGTCCCCAAAACATGCCATTGGCAAACATATATATATATATATATATATATATATATATATATATATATATATATATCTATATATATATATATATATGTATATATATATATATATTTATATATATATATCATTATCATCTTCTTTCAGCTGTTCCCGTTAGGGGTCGCCACAGCAGATCATCTGTTTCCATTTCTTCCTGTCCTCTGCATCTTGCTCTGTCACACCAACCACCTGGATGTCCTCTCTCACCACATCCATTATCTTAGGCCTTCCTCTTTTCCTGTTACCTGGTAGCTTCATCCTTAGCATCTTTGTCCCAATATACTCAGCATCCCTCCTCAGCACATGTCCAAACCAACGTAATCTTGCCTCTCTGGCTTTGTATCCAAACCTTCCAACCTGGGCTGACCCTCTAATATACTTATTCCTAATCCTGTCCACCCTCATCACACCCAGTGCAAATCTTAACATCTTTAACTCTGCCACATCCAGCTCAAACTCCTTCCTTTTTGTCAATGCCACTGTCTCCAACCCATATAACATAGCTGGTCTCACTACCTTCTTGTAGACCTTCCCTTTCACTCTTACTGGTACTCGTCTGTTACAAATCACTCCTGACACTCTTCTCCACACACTCCATCCTGCCTGTACTCTCTTCTTCACCTCTCTTCCACACTCACCGTTACTCTGAACTATTGATCCCAAGTATTTAAACTCATCCGCCTTCACCACCTCTACTCCTTGCATCCTCACCATTCCTCTATCCTCCCTCTCATTCACACACATATATTCTGTCTTAGTCCTGCTGACCTTCATTCCTCTTCTCTCTAGAACATATCTCCATCTCTCCAGGGTCTCCTCCACCTGTTCCCTACTCTCACTACAGATCACAATGTCATCTGCAAACATCATAGTCCACGGGGACTCCTGTCTGATCTCGTCTGTCAACCTGTCCATCACCATTGCAAATAAGAAAGGGCTCAGAGCTGATCCTTGATGTAACCCCACCTCCACCTTAAACGCATCCATCACTCCCACCGCAGACCTCACTGCTGTCACACTACCCTCGTACATATCCTGTACCACTCTTACATACTTCTCTGACACTCCTGACTTCCTCATACAATACCACAACTCCTCTCTGGGCATCCTGTCTTATGCTTTCTCTAAGTCTACAAAAATACAATGCAACTCCTTCTGACATTCTTTGTACTTCTCCATCAACACTCTCAGAGCAAACATCGCATCTGTAGTGCTCTTTCCTGGCATGAAACCATACTGCTGATCACTAATCATCACATCCCTTCTTAACCTAGCTTCCACTACTCTTTCCATAACTTCATGCTGTGACTAATCAATTTAATCCCTCTGTAATTACTACAGCTCTGCACATCACCCTTATTCTTAAAAATCAGTACCAAAACACTTTTTTCTCCATTCCCCAGGCATCCTCTCACTTTCCAATATTTCATTAAACAATCTGGTTAAAAACTTCACTGCCATTTCACCTAAACACCTCCATGCATCTACATGTATGTCATCTGGGCCAACAGCCTTTCCATTCTTCATCCTCTTCATAGCTATCCTTACTTCCTCCTTGCTAATCCGTTGTACTTCATGATTTACTATCCCCACATCATCCAACCTTCTTTCCCTCTCATTCTCTTCATTCATCAACCCCTCAAAGTACTCTTTCCATCTCCTCAACGCACTCTCCTCACTTGTGAATATGTTTCCCTCATTATCCTTTATCACATTTACCTGCTACACATCTTTCCTAGCTCGGTCCCTCTGTCTAGCCAATCGTTACAGGTCTTTTGCTCCCTCCTTAGTGTCCAGCCTTTCATACAACTCTTCATATGCCTTATCCTTAGCCTTCACCACCTCTCTCTTTGCCATGCACCTCATCTCCTTATACTCCTGTCTACTTTCTTCATCTCTCTGACAATCCCACTTCTTCTTTGCCAACCTGTTTCTCTTTATACTCTCCTGTACTTCCTCATTCCACCACCATGTCTCCTTGTCGTCCTTCCTCTGTCCAGATGTCATACCAAGCACCTTTCTAGCCGTCTTCCTTACTAGCTCTGCTGTAGTTACCCAGCTATTTGGTAACTCTTCACTGCCACCCAGTGCCTGTCTTAACTCATCCCTGAACTCCACCTCACAATTACCTTTTTTCAGTTTCCACCATTTGATCCTTGGTACTGTCCTCACACTCCTCCTCCTCTTCTTGATCACCAACGTCATCCTCCAAACCACCATCCTATGCTGCCTAACTACACTTTCCCCGGTCACCACTTTACAGTCTCCAATCTCCTTCAAACTGGCCCTCCTACATAAGATATAATCCACCTGTGTGCATCTTCCTCCACTTTTATATGTCACCCTAAACTCCCCCCTCTTGTTAAAATACATATTCACCACAGCCATGTCCATCCTTTTCGCAAAATCCACTACCATCTGACCTTCTGCATTCCTTTGTTTAACACCATACCTACCCATCACTTCCTCATCCCCTCTGTTCCCTTCACCAACATGCCCATTGAAATCTGCTCCAATCACCACTCTCTCCCTTGTGTACAGTCATCAACACTTCATCAAATTCATTCCAAAATTTTTCTTTCTCATCCATCGCACACCCAACATGTGGAGCATATGCACTAACAACATTCATCATTACACCATCAATTTCCAGCTTCATAAACATCACTCTATCCGACACTCTTTTCACCTCCAAAACACTCTTGGCATACTGTTCCTTCAGGATAACTCCTATGCCATTTCTCCTCTCATCCACACCATGATAAAACAATTTGAACCCTCCTCCGCTACACCTAGCCTTGCTCCCCTTCCATCTGGTCTCTTGCACACACAATATACCAACCTTCCTTCTGTCCATCATATCAGCTAGCTCGCTCTCTATACCAGTCATACTGCCAACATTCAAAGTTCCGACCCTCACTACCACAGTCCTAGCCCTTCTCCTCTCTTCCTGCCTTCGGCCATGCCTTCCGCCTCTTCTCCTCCTTCGGCCAACAGTAGCCCAATTTCCACCAGCACCCTGTTGGCTAACAGTACTGGTGGCTGTCATTGTTAACCCGGGCCTTGACCGATCCAGTATGGAAATATTTACTGGTGTCATTATTTGATGAAGTTTTACGCCAGATGCCCTATATATATATATATATATATATATATATGTATTTATATATATATATATATATATATATATATATATATATATATATATAGGTATATATATATATATATATATATATATATATACATATATATGTGTGTGTGTCATATGCATCCTGCAACCAACTGACATCCTCTCCAGAAGTACTTTCTCCACCTTTTGAGAACAGACTGCTCCACATAGAGCTTTACCTAGTTCAGTTGGTGTCCTGGGCTCTTTCCAGACTGGTACCCCCCCAACCTAAAACTTGCAAGCTGAAGACCAAAATATAAAGGCAAAAAGATCCTCTTGCAAGTTGAAGACCACAAACAAAAAAATGTTCAGCACTGTAGCAATGTAACAGTGAGCCATCTGAACATATTCATTCAGGCACCCTTGTTATTGACCATGCCTGATTAAATGAATGCTGATACTGCACTCATGCCCAATCAGCAACTCTTCAGACATGAGAATCCTGCCCTTTGATAGCTTGCAACTATACCCAGTGATGGATTATAATAGGGGAGATTTGGGCAGCCACCCAGAGCCCATAGCTACAAGGGGCCCATGACCAGCCAAATGGTATATGCAACAAAATAATTTTATTTTTAAAAGTTTTGCTACATTCAGTACAACTGTCTCATTGTAGTTAGCTTATGTGCTGAACGTAACAATCATTATTACAAGTATTCCATATTTAATCTTAAAAAGAAACATAAATAGTAACAGCATATTTACCTTGTGATGCCTAGCATTTGCACATGCATGGCACAGGTGGGTAACACTGTTCAGGTGGTGAATTTATTTTTTCATTCTACATAAAAAAATTTTAAAATAAATTAATAAATAAATGGCACATGTTGGCCACTGGGACACACTGCTGTTTCTGTCCCAATGAATCATTAATTTCTTCAACAATTTGGGGGGAAAAATCAGTTGACTCACAGGAAGAAGCACTCAGTCTGACCCAAAATCCACAACCACTATATTCTCACCATCTGTCTTTCTCTCAGAATTTACTAATCTATCCATAACCTCAGTCACTCCCACAAGTTCACCGGAACTACCTCTCTGTACTCCTCTATTCTACTTTAGGCACACAAATCAAAATAACTAGAATTTCTGCTTAAACAAATATAGACTGTCAATCCCCATGGCACAGATGTCCTGTATTCATGGGTCATACACTACTGAAGGGCCTACCTCACAACTCCTCTGCAACAAACATATACAATCACAGCCTTACTCAAAATACAATACAAAATGTCTGGAATGCTGCCACTGTAAACCCAGTACCTAAGAAAGCTAACCGCAGCAAAACTTCACAATACAGACCAATCTCAATCCTTCCAACACAAGGTAAAACTCTTGAGAAAGTTATCTATACTCAGCTGACCCAATATATTAGTATCTGCAACACCTCCTGTCCCACAAACAACAGAGCTTCTGATCAGGAAGCAGCACACTAACAGCCTTATGGACCCTTACAGATTAAATCCTGTTAGTTATGAATAAGAGACAATTAACTGGTGCCATCTTTACTGCCCTCACCAAAACATATGATCTCACTGATCATAGCATTCTCCTGTATTGTTTTGAAATTGGCACTAGCCCAGACATCCAACTACTGCATCAAAGCTATCTCTCCAACTGTCACTTCTCTGTCCAATTACCTAGATCCCCCCTCTTATTTTTCATCTTTATTCACAAACTGTCCTTTGACCTATATCACCTTTCATTACTTCTCTTCACAGATGACACGGTCCTACTCTGTACAAATAACTCAGTCGTTAACCTCCAAAAAAGACCTCCAGTCAGACTTACCCTCTTTAATCCACTGGATTGGCAGCAAAAAAAACTTATACACATCTCCAGCAAACCTAAAATTATGACATTTTGCACCAAATAAAAACTTTACAATAGCCTCCACTATTTACAAATCTACAACAACAACAATACATACACACAGTGAAAATATTAACTCATAAATACCTAAGCATTTTGTTTGACCCTTCACTAAATGTTTCTATCCACCTTGACAGCAAAAAGAAATAAAAAAGTTAACTCTCCTATACTGGATCAATAAAATTTCCTTCTTTCTTTAAAAACTCATAAGAGCTGCTATGGGGAAAGGCATTCTTCCTTTTGTAACTGGAATATAGCACCCCCACACGAATCCAAACACTCACCAATAGAATTTGTTGCTTTATTTCCCTCTCCCCTAAACATGAACACCATTGCAAAATTATAGAAAAGGCAGACTGAGTTCCAGTTTAGAAAAGGATTGACTTTCTCCTGACATTCTCAGAGGTTTACATAACACCACCATGCATCTGCAGTGTATTTTCTTCTATTATACAATGGCTGGCCATTAACATTCTAAAACGAGCATGCTGACTGGTCAGCCCAACCAGTGTGCCCATTGTAAATTAAGAATATATACCAATGGTAAAGTCCGGCTGTTGAAGTATCATTGAACTGCCAGAATTTTTTTTTTAATTGCTATCTCTTACACAAGCATTAGCCTGAAGAAAGACTATGAAACTAAAAAGCATCTCTTTATTTAGTGACTTTGTTTCTCGTATTCACATTTTTTTCAAATAAAAGATCAAGAGGTATGTACGAGACCATAGAAAATGCAAGGAAAATCAGGTACATTCTACAAACTAAAACATACCTATTTTCCTTGTAATTTCCCATCTCTCTCATACCTTTAAGCTGTTGGGAGGTTACAGTTCTTTTTTTTCTTTCAAAAAAAAAAATAGTAGTGGAGATCATCCTTTGTCCATTGATTGCTTGCTAATGCAATGATGTACTGTGTAAGCCCATATGCATGTGCAGTACATCATCAAAGGGAAGAATCAGGAAAGAAAGAGGAAGAACGCCATGTCACCATTATACAAAGACATTATTTAAGAAAAGTAAGCAATTTGTTTCTTAAGTAATGTCATTGTATATAGCAATAAACAACTCCTATGTGTGATATATTGAAGATTTACCCATGGCTGGCTTTGTTTAATCACTTGGGCTTCGCTCATGATTAAACCACACCATCTGTGAGTAAATCTTCTTCATACCACACCCACGTCATCCATTATTGCTATAATATCATATGGTATAAAAAGTCTAGAATAACTAAAAGAAGAGGCTTAGAGTAGGTTTCAACATAATGACTCTTTACTGAAGATTCCTTGAATCAAGTGATCATCAGTCAAACAATCACACACTACAGCTCTGTCGCCATTAAAGATGTGTACACTATAATTCACAAAACACCATAGGTGACAAGTAATGCTTTCTAGGTCTTGAGTCTTGTCTTTCCCCTTTGAGTTCCCTGAGCTCTTTTTCTAC
Source organism: Protopterus annectens (assembly GCF_019279795.1). Lineage (NCBI taxonomy): Eukaryota > Metazoa > Chordata > Ceratodontiformes > Protopteridae > Protopterus > Protopterus annectens. The sequence goes on along the minus strand of NC_056742.1, from coordinate 114,720,073 downwards.
AATTTCACTGTACTACACTTTTACTTTTGTATACTGTTGCACTCTTGTCTGCCTCCTATTCTGACACTTCATTCTCCTTTTCTTTAATAAAGAATAAGACAACCCTCAAAATAATTTACTCTTAAGAATAGACACTATAATAAATTAGCAAGCATTCACAGAACATTCCTGACTCCATCCTTAATCTTCCTGACTCCATCCTTTATCTTGTGTAACTTGTTTTAAAATTTAGCCTAAATAATTATTTCCAAACGCATGAAATTTGGAGGCAAAGGAAAACACCTATAATATTTGGAGAAACAGATCAGGAAATAAATGGATGGCTTAAGACTTAGGCAATGATGATATCCTTCTGAAAGTGGCTTAGAGGGTTGACTATAACTATGAAAGAATAGTTTTCTATACCTTCTTTCTTTTTTTTTCATTCTTTGAAACTCTGTTTTCACATTTCTTCTCTTCCATATTTACCTGAACAATTACTTCTTCCATTTTTTTCCATTCCCTTTGCTAGTATCATCTATAACTTTACTTTGGCCCTTCCAGCTGTATTTTTTACCCTTTTCTCGGTTTCATTGCAGTCACTAGCATACTTGTTTCCTTTTCTGGTGTCTGGAATATGTCTGTTTTACTTTGTAGCTGAACCTATATTGGCAACCTTTGTTTTAGAGTTAGCCTTTCAGCTTCTCTTCTTTTTTTATATTTCAGATGTTAAGAATGTGTTCTTTTATGTCGATTTCTACTGTTTTTTATACTATTGCTGACTTTGATATTATATGCATTTAATAATGTCTTATATATGTGTGATATGCCAGTTATGTTGAAACCTGGTGATTTAGGTCATGGCTGAAAAGTGTGCATTGACCTTTTTGCTAACCTGGTTAACAAATGTAAAATACAATAAAAGCCTAAACCTATTACATTGCTGCCAGTAAAACTTGGTAAGTTTTGAATAACCCTTATCCACAAGCTATATGTTCCTCCATCTATGTCCATTCCCTCATTTCTTGCAACAAATAATTCCACCAATGTGTTAAAGTCTGCCACTGGGGTGCATATTTTTAATCCTTTTATTGGAATAATCCATTAAAACATTCAATAACCATTAAATACTATCAACCAATAACAAATGAAATAACAGTATGCAAGTAATGTTCCCAGAAAACTGTGTACATACTGCATATGATTGAATTAAAAAATAACAGCACATCCACTGTCTAACTTCCCATTAAATAGACTTTTGGCTTTTCCCGCTTAGGGGTCGCCACAGCGGAACTCCAGTCTGCTCATGATTGGCAGTGGATTTTTACCGTGCTGAGTTGCCAGCCCGACGCACAACCTTCAAAGAAGGCACGCCCATTCACGCTCACACCTACCTGCATGTCTTTAATGAGCTTGCCATTTCCTAAAAAAGCACTTACAATTAAAATTCACGATCAGTCATATCAGATTATCCAAATAATTCTTATCCTTTCATCAGACTTTACCATCATGGAATACAGCCCAATACCTGAACCATATTGTTTTCATATATATTTTTGCCACACTTTTCCTAACACAGATCACTCCCTTTATTACTTGTCTGATTCTTTGATATCAGTGATCAATGATATCTTGAATAATACAAATTTGTTTACTCTTCTATGTTCTTGTAACACCTTTCCTGATAATTGTCATACACAGATATTTTTGGATAAGGTATAGTTATTATCAAAACCCAATATTAAAGCTCTCTGGTTAATTCTCTCAGTTGTGAGAAAAAATATTCAAAATCTGTTGTAAATGGGCCTCAAAATCTGACAAACTCATAGATTAGTACTAGGCTATCCGCCCTTGTGGGTCATTTTTAAACCTAATCAGTCACCCCATGTAAGAATCAAACCCTGTACCTTGTGTCTGTAAGGTAAACACCTTAACCATTATGACAACTGCCCACCTAAAAGTCAGTGCTACCAGGGTCCCTAGATGATGGAATCCCAGTTTATAGGTAAATAACAGGGTATCAGTCTGTAGATTATTAAAAGCCTGACCAATAACTAGATGCCACTATCAAACCCTGTAGCTTGTATGTTTGAGGTAAAGCCCTTAACCATTATCCAAACCCCAGTCCAACCCCAGTTCCAAAAAAAAAAAAACTTTCCATGTTCCTGTCTCAGCTACCTCACATCTCCAACAATATTCCATCACCTGTAGGAATGTCATGTCAATCTGTCAAAGGTGATTTCAGTGAACTCAAGGAAACCGAAGCCAGTTCGATGAAACTACCTTCGACAAAAGTAGAGATTGCCTTTTTCTCCACTGTTGTACAACCTCGGAGATGGCTTATGTAATTGCTTCAATGTTCACTGAAGGTGGTTTGATGAACTGGTTTTGTTTTATTTCTATTCATTGAAACTGCCTTTGATGGACCAACATGCATCTATGTGTTGACTACATCATGACATTGTGTAGCTGAATCTATGCAGGCACTTCCACTCTTATTCCTCAGTGGTCTTTGATGATAAGACCATTGGTAATGGGTGGATCCTCCCCATTCTCAAATAACAATGAGACTTCTTACCAGTTCAAAGATTTTAAATTCTTTCATGGTTGCAGTCAACCCTCTATGCCACTTTCAGGAGGAATTTATCATTGGCTAAGTCTTAAGCCATCCATTTATTTCTTGATCCAATTTTTCACCAAATATTATAGATGATTTTCTTTGCCTCCAAATTTCCAGCCCAACGTCCCATTTGACACCCTCTTTTGAGTATCCATTTCGGATTAAGGAATTCTTCCAATGTGAAGTCATCCTTTGTTTCATTATATTCTTTAGAGGAATAAGTGCTGCTTTTAAAACTAATGGAGCTTAGATGTCTCTTTTAAGTAGAACCAAGAGGACACCCTTGGCACTTCTAAGTCCACCCCATAAAATAGCATCAATGATTTCCACTCTGCCATATAACTTTGAGTTTGCATTAATTATAAAGTCTTATGCAAAACTGCCTCAAAATGCAAATACAACTCCAGTGCAAGAAGAACCCCCCTCCAGATCCCCTCTGAAGTAGAAGTTTGTCCCAGGAGACCTTAACCTTTGCATTATCTCATATAAAATAAATTATAATATTTTTACCATGCCCACAAAGATTGGGAAGGCTCCACAGGGCAAGATTACAAGCATTTAACCAAAGGGGCAACAGAAAACTATGCACTGCCTGCATATTTTTCTGTACTTCATCAAAATCATCTTCCATGTCTACACATCTAATTTAATTATTTTTAGCAATTCTCATAAGTTTTTTTTATGGATGCATTTACCAATCCAAGCCAACCCTCCAACTATTTAATATACTAAGTATGCTAATTAAACTGATCTTCTTGTTTCAAACTCATAGGACACAGTTTTACAGAATAGCTCTCATTTTGCCTCAGTTAATCTTACAAACCTACATTTGTAAAATCTTTGTCACTAATGAAATAAAAAAAAGTTAACATCCTCCTTAAGTTTGGTAGATAAATACATTGTCTGCATAAAGCAATATTTTTATTTTCCTTATCATTAAGTTTGTACCACATAATAGAACAGTGTCTATTGATAACTGCCAATGAATCAAGATACACAATAAACAAGATGGTAAACAGTGGACATTCTAACCCCCACCTGTTTATCAATGTGACAGGCTTAATAAGACTCATGTGAGTACTGACCTTTGCCAGACAGCCCATATATATTTCAAAAGCAGTGTAACTGACATTACTAGTAACACAAATTGTGCATGTACCCATTTGAGATAAATGCTCTCCAGACTACCAAATGGCTTTCCTACATCAAGATTTAAGGAACCACTTGCTCCACTGTGATATGCATGTCTTTTACAATCAATTACGTTTTTAGTGTGTTGTCAAAGGTCTGCCATCTCTGCATAAAACAACATAGATCTAATTCTTTTAACTGCAACAAAATTTTCACAAACAAGCTACCAGTAGACACATAAATATCTTACTAACATGTCTGAGCAATGAATCTGGCCTGTAAAAGGACACAGAACTGCATCTTTCTCCACCTTCTCTATCATGATGATGATGTCCTGCCTTCACGTATTTGGCATCCTACCTCTAACTAAAATGCCATCAAAAGCATACCAACAGTTGTCTCACCTCTTCTATAGTTACGTTACAAAAATTTAGAGGTAAACTGTGTTTTTTTCACTGAAGCTTGCCTCTTAATGGACTCCTGTAACTCATCAACACTAACAAAAGCCATTAATTCTCTGAACTAGTCATTTGTAAGTTTTGGAAGATCAAACTACTTGAGTTGTTTTCTCTTGTTTTGTCACTCATACAAACATCCATGCTGTTATAGGGGAGCACATAGCTGCAATTGTATGCTGTACCCTCTGTTGATGCGTTATTACAGCCAGTTAGCCTTATCTGATAATCTAGAGAATACTGAAAGAAAATATCTTTCACCATCTGCATTAAAAACTCCTGCTTTCTATTAAACAATTCTTCTGTTTCTCACATAAGCTCTCTTGTTACTCTTACATACATTATAACCTCCCAAATGCACACACACACACATACATATACAACCATAAATAATAGCAATTTGTTATTTTACGCTGGATAAAATTGTGTGAGGTTCCTAATGCTAAGCCAGCTCAGTAATTGTTTAACGTTGAACAAATAACATCAATCAATTGCAGCTTCTTTATTGACTGTGTATCCCTCAGATGTCCTTTAGTTAAAATGGCTACAGTAAAACATCCCAGCTTGCTTTTTACAAATTCACACTAGTTCTGTAAAGCCAGAATAATAACTGTTTAACTTGATCACAACAGCAGAGTTAATCATTTTCATCTACAGACTGCCCCTCTACCTACAATTATATCTCAGAAGTCATACTGACTTATGAAGATAGATGCTAGAAAATTGGATATAGTGGTTCAAGAACAGAAGAGAAGAGTAGCATTGATTATTGAAATCGCCACACCCTGTGACTACCGTGTCTTGCTTACAGAGAGATACAAAGTCATAATATCAGGATCTGCTGGCAGAAACAAGAGCAATGTGGAAGAAAGATACCCAAACAGTTCCAATAGTAGTAGGAGGAATGGGTCTTATAAAAAATAATCTACAGTCTTATTTGGATATGTTACCAATCCATGTAACTCCATACGAATTGCAGAAGGAGTCATTACTGGGCACATTGCAGGTGCTTCAAAGAACACTTTTGGCTGACATCAAAGACTGAAACAATACTAATTTCATGAACTTTAATCGATCTTTGAGTTCGGAATCTATTCCCGATATGGTATTAGAAACCCAAAAGACATGGAGAAATTAAAAATGGTAAATAATAAAAACAAAACAATAATGGCCACAGTAATGCATTTCAAGTCTGCTTCATTAAAACTTAGGGTAGCCACAGCAAAGTATACTAGTTTACCTTACACAAATGGACATTAGTTCTGCAAAGCAGTACTGACTGTTTAAGCAAATAACAAAACGATCAGATACTTTCATCTACAGCCAGACAGAACTCATGCAGCAGTTAGAATTTTTTTTTGACTGCCTACAAACCAGAGTTATGATTGTCCCCAATTAATAATGGACATAGTAATGTATTTCATCTTTCTTTCACACAAGAAGGAGCCATAGTAGAATATTCCAACTTGCTTCACACAAATCACATTAGTCTTGCAAAGCCAGAATAAGCAAAAAGCAACAACAGGGTCAGTCATTTTATCCACAGACAGCCTTTGGCCATGCCCAGCAATAATACCTACTTTAACTGTGCACATCTCAGATGCCTAGCTGTAATAAAATTAAAAACAAATACAATAATGGTTCCAGTAATGTATTTAACCTATATTTGCTATAAACAAACAGTTGCCAGACAACCACAGTAAGGTACCCACTCCAGAATTGGTCCAGCAACACAACATTCACTGCTGGTTGCCTGCTAGAATTAAAAAAAAATACTTACCTCACCCTTCAAACTCCCACTGTTATTTTAACCATGATCATCACTTTCACTTTCCTGTTTACAATTTGTGGACTTTCTGCTCCATGCCATCCCATTCACAATTTTGACAATGAATCAGATTACATAGGAATGTAGGGAAAAATACTAGGCAAGCAATCATGAGGACCATAAGATGCCTAGCAATATATAGTTTTAAGTAGGCATATAAATGTCCTTGTCACTCCTTTTAAGCACTTAATAGTTCTCACTTCCCAAATTAAGCAAGGCTATACATAATAAACCTCAAGAAAAGTTTTGCCTGTCCATCCAAACATCAAGACTAGCCATAAAGGTAGCCAAAGTAGTACTTTGACCTGTAGAGATTATTTGTTTTACAGACTGGAAATATTTTGAGCTAAGAACCTGTCCTTCAAGTGAGTTTTGTTTATTTTAGTATAGATTTAAGTCCCAAGGGTGACAGATTGTAATGCTAATGGTTTTGCAGGTTTTGAAAAAAAAAATAGGAGGTCAAGCAGGATTATGTTTTCCCCTGCTCAAAAAGAGAGCCTCAGGTCCCCTCAGAGCAGCTGGTGGGCTACTGAGTATAATGAGATTCATGTTAATCTATCAAAATAGTTGAAGGGTTTAAGGAATTTAATCTTCTTGGTTAGAAATATTTGAGGGTTTTGCAGTTGAATAACATTCTTCAGTTTGTCCATACAAAATAAGATACTGTATTCAGCGATGGGTCTGATAGGGGAAGAGACAATGGTAGGATAAATTCTTTGGATTGTGAATATATTTCCTTGAAAATCACCTTTGCCAGACTGAAGGATTTCCTGACTGTTATGGATACATGATGATCAAATGAGAGACAGTTGCCCACATAAGTACCCAGGTATCTTAAGACCATACATGTCTGATTTATATCATATGAGGTGGAAGCAGCTGTTTTTGCTAAATTATATTGTTCTGCACTTTATTACATACCAGGGATGTGCATATTCCAGTCCTTAAACCATTTAATTATTTAATAGATTAACATGACTCTCTTTATACCCAGTAGCCCACCTGGTGCTTGGAGGTGACAAGTGTCTCACTTTTCAAGCAGTGGAAAAGCATCCTATTTGACCTGTCAGTGGAAGAATAGATAGTGCCCAGATTGCAGTTATTTTGGCTTGGGTGTCTGCAAAATTAAGTGCAACCAGGAGAGGAGCCATCACTGATACCTGTGGCATACTGCTAGTTACACTTTTAAATTCAAAGAGAGTTCAAGCAACTTTCACAATATGTTATCTGTTAGACAGCCAAATTGCAATCCAGTAGAAAATACAGGAGTTTACAGGGTACATATCACGTTGTCGAAAAGTTAAAAGTTCAAACGTAATATGGTCGAACCCATATGATCGAACTTTTAACAGTTCAAACATTTCAACTGAGATCGTCGTACAGTGCGTAATGGGAAGATTTCCCTTTCCTGCACTGTAGTGCTATCTCGGAGTTGGTATGTTTAAAGAGTGGGGGGGTTGTGGGGGATGCAGGGGGGCATGCCCCCTGCTTAACATGGTCAAGTAGATTTTTTGTGTTGTTTTTTTTTTTACATTTTTGAATTGTTAAAAGTTCGATCATATAGGCTCGACCATATGACGTTTGAACTTTTAACAATTCGATAACATAATATGAACCCGAGTTTACATCAAGTTTATTCACTAATCTCAGCATGGGGAATAGAGTCAAAAGCCTTTGCCAGATCAAGATAAACAGCATGCATGGATTGACCAATGTCCACAGCCACTTTAGCCCTTCCAAAGAAGCTTCCTAAGTTCAGAAGACAAGGCCTGCTCTTCTCAAAACAATTTGTATAAATTAGTTCTGTTGCAATATATTCCATGCCTCTGCATACAAGGCTGGTGAGGCTGATGGGTCTATACTTATCTGGTCATGCTTGTGCAGGGAGTCATACTGGCCATTCTCCAAGATTCAGACACAAACTCTGTGGATAGGCTGCGGTTGAACAGTTTAAGTAAAATATCATATAATACATACTTGACACTAATAACAGTATAGTTTTGTGTGGTCCCATGGATGTATTATTTTTAGTCTTTGATGTGGATTCTTAGACCCAAGGTGATTTCAGGAAAACTAATTCTTCATGGATAGTCAGAGCAACAGTGTGCATAGGTAAGATGAAGTGAGCACTAAATTTGTCTGGTAATATAGTGGCTATATCCTTGAGATCAGAATGTGTGATATTATTATGAATGAGCTCAGTGCATCGTTGCATACCTCTCAACCTCTTAGAGCATGAAATGTGGACAGAGCTATAAATAAAAGTGGGACAAGCCCAAAAGTAGGGACAATTTTTAAATATTGCTGTTACAAACTTAGAAAGTTGATAGAATAACAGGTTTTGCATTGGCATGAATTTTCTGAAGGATATGAATTCTGGAACTCAAATGTCTATCATTATTTTCTAACTGCAACATGTAATAATTTACCACTAATTTGCCAGAAAACCAGAAGTATATGAAAAACAGATCAAAAATAGGAGGCCACAATCTGAACATTCTGTAAAAATCTGTACAGTTGAGATATGCATTGTTGGAAATTATTACTTAATTTCCTGACATAACAGAAGAAAAATATATAGCTTCCTTTGGTATCTGTAGCAAATTTAAGCTTGCACTCTGGCTTATATTTGCTTCAGCCCATTGGTATTAACACATTCCCTCCAGTACAGCTATTTTGAGTGTGTACCTTTAACTCCAGGTGGGTGTGGCTTGAGCTTTTAAAAAATGAAGTTGTCACCTTACAGTTCTAACAAATACTCATTGACAGAGGTCGAATATTAATACAATTGTGTTTGTCATCAGATATGCTTCAAGATAAAATATTATAATATCTTGTATGCAGCATGGTTTTGGAATTAATATTGCAAATATGAACAAGCAATATTTGATGCCTAGAGGCACAGTAGGAGGTAACTACAGAAATGCCTAGAGGCACACTCAGTTATAATGAGTTAACAAAGTCTAGGAAATGCTTAGCACTTCCATTTTTAGACGTGTAAATGTAACAATTAATGTTTGAACTCCCCAAGCAAGAAAGGATTTGCTTTTATATTTAACCCTTAAATGGTGTTAAGGTAATTCCATGATCTTTGGGACACACTGAATGAGATTTTTAGCTAGTAATGAAGTAATTTTTGGATTTGTTAAGGGTGATTTGGATATCTAGGACACCCAAATGTTTTTGGTAATTTGATATGACAATGGTGTTTCTGTCAAATACAGATATTCGTCTGTTGTTAGCCAAGGGTTTGAAGACATGATAGGTGCTAAACCTTGCTATGCAGGAAGTGCTGCCATCAATACTGAAACTTTTTCAAAGTACCTACACAGATATGAATGTGTTTGACTTGCAGGAAGACATGAAGTCCATGCATCTTTCTATCTGTACTCCTATTAGTACATAGTACTTATAGGAACCCCTGAAAATAGAATAAAAGAATTGGTCCGTAGGGGCACTATACCCTGCGGAAGCTGCACAATATGTAAATATACAGTGGAAACTTTTGATACTATTAATGATATAAAGTTCCAGGTACAAGGTTATTTCACTTGCAAAAGTGTAGGTATTATTTATGCAATTAAGTGTCCCTGTGGAAGTTTTTATATAGCAGAAAGTAAAAGGAACTTAGGGGAGAGGGTGAAGGAACATATTCGGGATGTTAAAAATAATAAAATCATTAGTCCCATAGCAGAACATTTTAATAAGAAGCATCAAGGGGATTTTAGTGGTTTACAAGTGTCAGTGTTAGAACAAATGAAATCTGAGTTTTTAAGTGAAGACACAAATATTTTTTGAGAAAGAAGGAATCAATTTTTATATTAAAATATAATACATTCCAACCAAATGGTAGGAATAAGGAGTGTAACTGGAAAAGTTTTATTTAAAGTGCATATTTTTTTTTTAAATGAGAATTTTAAAGAGTTTAATTGACTGTATAATTGAATGATTGTCTTGTTAATTGTATGAGTGTACTTTTTTAATATAAAAGTAATCCATTCTGAAGATGTATTTACTCTGTAAAGGCTGTGTTTTAGCCAAGGTGCTAAGAGGATTTATGTTGGTGGTATAATAAACAAATTGTGTTTGGGAGGAATTTGGTTCCTGGTTTTTTTTTGTGGTGGATTTTATTTTTCTCTTGTGAGTGGTTTCAATAATTTTTGGATTTGTTAAGTGTGATTTGGATATCCAGGACACCTAAGGTTTTTGAGTAATTTGATGTGACAATGGTGTTTCTGTCAAACACAGATATTCGTCTGTTGTTAGCCAAGGGTTTGAAGACATGATAAGTGCTAAACCTTGCTATGCAGGAAGTGCTGCCATCAATACTGAAACTTTTCCAAAGTAACTACACAGATATGAATGTGTTTGACTTGCAGGAAGGCATGAAGTTCATGCATCTTTCTGTTTGTACTCCTAGCACTAAGGATATTGTCTGAATTTCAGTTTAAGTTTGCTATACAGGAACAAAGGGTAGGGAGGCTCTGTCCAAAATGTCACCATAAGGGCAGCAAAGGCTTTAGCCATTATTTGGAAGTCTTGGTATAAAAAGTGTAAGCCATCTCTGCAGAAACTCAAAGTTTTTATTATCATCTCATGTCAAGATGATCATTCTGAATCCCCTTAGAATGACAAATACTTAGCAAATGTTAAAGCCAATTATCTTGTCAGGGTATCATGGAAGCACCTTTGGTAAAGGCAAGATAGTACTCAAGAACAGTTACTGGGATTCAGTAAACTCCATGTAGGCTTTACGTGAAGTCTACATGGAGTTTATACCTATGCATACTGATGCACGGCAAGCAGGAGCACTCAGTGCATATTCATGCTGCTCACTGCATTTAAATGTAAATAAGCAAGGTTGCTTGGCTGTCAACAATGTTGCTGACCAGGAAACCATGTAAGCGAACACAAATAGCAATCTTGTTTAAATCAGAGCACTGAAGGTCCGCAGTTTTGTTCAGAATATCACAATGATCACCAGGGCTTAACAGAGCGCTCACAATCTCTTAGTGCGAGATATCTGGACAACCACCAACATAATGGGGGAACAATGACCCAGAAATAGGGACATATTTGCTCGTTAGAAATGTGCTAGAATAACCAGGGGTTTATGTTAAGATACATGTTCTGAAGGATTTGAAGTCTGAAACTCAGATGTATGTAATATTGAGTCACATCAGTCCTGAGATCATCTCATTTATATGGCAGAAATTCACAAATCTGATAAGGAACACACCCAAAGATATAGAGACAAAAATCTGGACATTCTGTAAAAATCTTGACAGTTGAGAAGTATGATTGTTAACTATATGGTCCAAAAGACAGTGTGTATCTACAGTGCAGATTACTGTGAAATCCCATGATCTGTAAGGTACATGGACTGCAATGTGAAATAAACACTTAGGGGAAGTGTGAGTATTGAATAGGGAGACACAGATGAATTGTAGGAATGAACACAGGGAAAGAGGACAGGTAAAACAACCTAATGTACAGCAGATTAGGGCATGTCAATGGAAGATGGTTGTAGCAGCAACACCAGTCACATATCAATATGGTACAGTAGGGACTGCACATTTGTTTGTCTTTTCGGCTTTTCCCGGTCTGGGGTCGCCACAGTGGAACTCCAGTCCACTGATTGGCAGTCGATTTTTTATGGTGCCAAGTTGCCAGCCCGACGCCCAACCTTCAGCGAAGGCATGCCCATTCACGCATGTCTTTCAGAGGCCACTCAACTACGGAGAGGACATGCAGACTCCACACAGAAGACACTCCAGCCATGAATCGAACAGGAGAACCTCTTGCTGTGAGGCGACAATGCAACTGCTGTACCACCGCGGCTCTCTAGTAGGGACTGCACAGTGAAAATGTGTATTATGTGATTGTCACACAAGGTGACATAGCAATGAAGAGGATGTTTGTATGATATAAGCATCCATACATGAACAATGCAGAGGACATCTATCAGGGATGTTATATGTTACAATCCTTCCACTATTTTGAATTTCCGAACCTATTAAGGTACCATCAACTCAGCCTAACTTATCTAATTCTGTACTATCCCAAGAAAACCCCTGACCTGACTGGCATGCTGAACTTCTACAATTCAAATAGACAACTTCGGTCCTCCAACAAAGCCTTAATAGAAACCATCACATGCAAAAACAATTCTGGGGAATCACTATTTGCCCATGAAATAGCAAAAATATGGAACAACCTTCCCCTGACCTCAGACTACAAAACTCCACACCCTCCTTCAAAAGCCTACTTAAAACATACCTCTTCACTAACCATCTATGCACCTGTAATTGACCCCCTGAAGCCTCGTCCACTTACTATTTCTACACCCCATCTGTCCTGGACAACACAAACAACATCATCTAACTATACCTATCCATGTGTGAGCAATAACCTATATATGAGTGTGTGTGTGTGTGTGTGTGTGTGTGTGTGTGTGTGTGTGTGTGTGTGTGTGTGTATAGATATGTGTATGCTACTTCTCTGTAATGTCTCTCTTGTAAATTTTTCTTCTCTCTGTATACAGGCTAGTTGACTGGTGTCCATGGCAGATATATATATATATATATATATATATATATATATATATATATATATATATATGTATGTATATATAGCACAATCCACACTGTCACAAATGTTACCCATGTTGTTAATGTTGAAAAACACCTATGTATGTACTGTGTTCATCAGTGGAACAGGTATCACACATGCATTTGGTGTAAGACCTTGATGGGGTTTCCCAATCATCACACAGTAATGTTTATATCACAAAAACAATACCTAGGTGTGGCCAATAAGATGTGTAACAGCTCACTGTGGCAAAGGTGATACACATCACTGGAAGATATCTAGTGAGCTACATGAAGAAGGGTGCATTGTACTCAGTTACCGGTGTGATGAAGGCTGTGAACTACTGAGGTATTATGGCCTGTAATGTGGATGTCCTTCACAAGCTCAGTAGTTGTGTCACATAGAAAGGGAGTAGTCAGCACTGTGGCTACATGCTGGTGTACATTCTACATACCATCTACCCAGGACACAGATCACATACCTACTGGTCTGATTATAGGGTGTGATATCTACATTATACTTGGATTGTGTGTTTGTTATCCTGATGTAACAAATCCACACATCTTTTTGTGTCACTGCAGGTGTTGTCATGGCTGTGGCAGCAACCTTTGGTGTGGTGTGTGTTGTTACTCTCTGTATTATACTAATATCACAGATGGAGTCAATGATTGCCCACAATTTGTAGTCCTTCAGACAGCCATTTGGACATAGAATGTGTATGTCATTTGTGATGTCTGTGACTTAAATAATGGACAGGAAAGGGCCTAGCAGACAGCCCTGATGTACGGACCTAATCAGTGGACCTGAGATATACCTCACTTCACACATTTTAATATATTTCAATGCCATGAGCGTGATACAGTGGTCTCCCCACTGGTGATATAGGTGTTTATGGGGGTCTATATCATATATTCGAAATTCCAAAATGTCAAACACCATATGTTCAAACTTGGAATATTGAAAACATTGAATGCTCAGAATAGCGAATTTTTTCCCTGGGAAAAAATTTGCTGTTTCAAAAAACATACACCCAACACAAGCACACCAAAATAAATAAACCACACACATACATTTAACAAAACCCAACCCCACACTAAACCACACATACATTACTAACTATCCACTTACCTTAACCCGCACCCTAACCCTAAGGTCCGTAACTATCGCACACATACCCTACAAATCTATACACAAACAAACTAATACAAACACACACACACATACAGTTAATATAACACAACCCTACACTACACCATACGTACATTACTAACTATCCACTTAACCTTAACCCGCACCCTAAGGTCCGTAACTCTCGCACCACAGTGGAGGAAATAGCGAAGCCATGGAACGGCCCAAATCTTGCCCTAGTTAAGATTTTGATGTTCTGGGGCTTTGCTATTTTCACCATTCGATATTTTGGGTTCAATGTTTTCACATTCGGCATTGTACCTCTTTGGAATTTTGATATAGACCCGTTTAAGGCCACATCTGACAGTGTTGAGTGAATACTTCATTGTGGATTTATGTCAAATGCCTTAGTTTTGTCAAGTTCAAAACAGTGATAGTATTGTCATCAAGCATGCCCTTAGTGACCTCTTTGAGAACATCTAAAAGATGTAACGGACATAATGTAGCATTAACAATTCACATAGATTTGTTGCACACAGCTGGGATATTACTAGTGTCCATTTAGTAAAAGGTCCATGATGACATGTTGGGCTACCTTACAGATGAGGAGAGTCAGGTTGTGTCTATACATGCATGCATCAGGTGCTGTCTACCCCCCCAACTCACATGGATGGATGTTGTACACCCTTCTACAGGAACATAGTCTGTGTAGAGGGTGAATTAAAGTGTATATTCAACCATATCAGGAAGGTGTATGTGCTGAGTCATGTGATAGGCAATCTGTGATGTTGTCACAGCCCATTGATTCTGTATGATAGGCCTGGATAAGGTAAGACAGTGCATACTGGCTATCCTGATCTGGCCTAGGGGTTGAACACATTCACCCACACAGGTATCATTGAGAAACTCACTCAGCTGGGGATTAACCCTTATGTCACTAGATGGGTAACCAATTGGCTCACTGACAGAACACATATTGTGAAAGATAGTGAATCAACTGTACCAGTAGAGCTGTCATCACTGGTGTACCTGAGAGATCTGTGCTTAGCCCTTTACTGTTTGGACTCTATTTCCTGACAGTTCAAGCTAATGTATATGGCCTTTGGCTTACCGCTTTTGCTGATTTTTGTATACTGGGTGCAATCATTGAGTCCATTTATGATGATATACTAGATGAAGAGCTAACACAGACAAGTGATTGTTAACAAAACCACACAGTCTACAGATAAATGCAAAAATGTGTCTATATTTTTTCCTTCTGCAAAGTGGAAGTCCCTGCTAATTACAGCAGTGACAACAGCCTTGCTATGCAGGAACCCAATGATGCAAGCACTGGGAACACAGATATCAATCTGAACTTCGACCACCCAGTGTCCATACTGTTATTGAAAGCCTATGCTGTGCATATCATAAGTCATGCCACTGTATTCAGATCTGAGGATTACATTACAGCACTGTACTTGAACCTCATCAGGACACTAATAGAGTCTAATGCTCTTATGCATGTACCTCACCAGACACATACAGCAGCTGTAGAGACCACAGGTGTTTCAAAAGCACAGGGCCTACAAACCATGCTATGACATATGTGGATAGACTGAAAGCCATGTCACTGTAAATGGATTGTATAGGAGGAGGTAACTTCTGCCTGGCCTCCAGGCAGGTCTCTGACCCTGTCCTAGTGGGAATATGCCAAAAACAGTGTCCCAAATGCTGCTGTAAAGGCTGTCTGTAATATCAAGCAAAAGCACAAACACACACACAGTCGACTACAGTGAGAATAGAACCCCTACCTAAGTACACAGACTACAAAACTCTGTATTTAAGGCAAGCGCCACAGCTGAAGTCTGACTTGGAGTGTCTCAGACAACACTTTGCAGCTGATGACATCAGCAGTGTCTGGCAAGTCGAATATGGTAATAACAGTGTCCCATATGCTAGTGTAAAAGGCTTTCTGTAATGTCAAGCAAGAGAACAAAAAACACAATCACCTCCAGTTGACTGCAGTGAGAATAGAACCTCTACATATCTAAGTAAACAGACTACAGAACTTAGTATTTTATACAAGAGCCATGGCACAAGTCTGACTTTTACAGAACTGCAGGTCAACTTATAGTAGATGACATCAACAGGGCATGTTGGAGAGAAGATGTTGGGAGGCCTGCATGAAATGGATGTGTAGACATGTACAAGTATCAGAACACTGTCAATCCATAGGATTGAAGTGGTAACTGTAGGATACACATTTCTGCTCTTCAGGCTAGACAAACACACACACACACACACACACACACACACACAGTTGACTGCAGTGAGAACAGAACCCCTACTATTCTAAGTACACAGACTACTAAACTCAGTACATTACGCAAGGGCTATGTCACAAGTCTGACTTTTACAAGACTGCAGGGCAACTTATAGTGGATGATTTTGGGAGGCCTGCATGAAATGGATGTGTAGGCATGTGCAAGTATCAAAACACTGTCAATCCATGTAATTGGATCGATAACTGTAGGATACACACTTCTGCTGTTTGGGCTAGACACACACAGACACAGACACACACACACACACACACACACACACACACACACACACACACACACACCTGATTGCAGTGAGAACAGAACCCCTACCTATCTAAGTACACAGACTATAGGAGTGAGTACTTTATGCAATTGCTACAGCACAAGTCTGACTTTTACAAAACTACAGGTCAACTTATAGTGGATGACATCAGCAGAGCATGTTGGAGAGAAGATGTTGGGGGTCCAGCATAGGTTCATAACAGGTTACTAGCCTAATGGTCCTAGGGTGGTTACAAGTCTAGCTGTGTAAAAACATAAATGCCCATGTTGAACACAATTACATGGTCATTGTTAGCAGTGTGATTTTGTGATCAGAGGGATATAGGTGCCACCCCAGGGGTGAATTTACAATCACCCATCCAGTTATCAAGGTTGCACTTGAATAGGGTCATTGAGTAGCATTGCTTCACAGGCAGTGGGAGCCTATTACAGAAGAGTGGCAATCGCTGGGAGATACATCTGTCTCCCCAGCATGTTCTGTTTATGTCACAGGCTAGGTTGAGGTCCACGGAGCAAGTTATTCTTGTCCCACTGGATTTGCAGATGTCCAGCATTTCTAGTAGGGCAGGGTCTGAGACTGCTCTGTAGGCCAGGCATAGGTCACCTCTCAGCAGCCTGCATTATACTGAGTACAGTGACAGGTCTTTCTGTCTTTCCATGTTTGTCATGTTTTGGAGTCCCTGGATTTTCCCAGTCACATACCTCTGTGTTTTCTCTAGTTACTGCAGGTGTCTGGTGAGGTACAGCCAGAAGGGGGCATCGTACTCAATTAGTGGTCTGATAAGGGTAGAGGACAGCAGAGCTATGACCTCTCTGGGCTTGGATGTGATGACCTTATTTATGAGGTGCACAATGCAGAATGTTGTCTCACCACTATGGGCACATAGTGATTAAAGTGTAGATTGCTATCAACATGCATTCCCAAGTCTCACAACACTGTGCCTGAGCTTAGAGGGGTGCTATGTATATCATAATTAGCAAGGGTACTTCACTGCCAAAGGGGACAATGAGGCATTTTTGCTTTAAGGTTCAGTCATTGAGTTTGCCACCAATAATTTGTTTGTGCCAGCCCCTTCTGTAATATGTTAACACAGTTGGGTGACTCTGTATGACTGCATTCAATTGAAAGTCATCTGCAAACTTGGTAAGCCACAGGCCAGCTACCTTTGCCTGGACTTCAGAGAAATAGTTTCCAAACAGTTGATGGCCCAGCACACATCCACATGGTATTCCTCTACTAAGTAGTCTAGTGGTGGAGGTGCAGTCCCCAACTTTGACAGTGTGTATTCTGTCAGTGAGCCAGTTAGCTATCCATCTAGTAATGTATGGGTTAACCTCCAGATGGGAGAGTATCTCTATGATACCCAAATGGGGGATAGTGTCAAAGGCCTTGGCTAAATCAACATAGTGCTATGTCCTGTTATCCCTTATCCAGGTCTTTGGGGTCATTATCAAAGAAGTCTACTAGTTTTAATAAGCAAGATCTACCCTTGACAAAACCAAAATGGGTCAGATCAAGTGTGTTGAAGGTCACCTATGCTCCTGTGGATTAGATAAGGTCCATAATGATACCTTTCCTAGTCTTGCAGATAAGGCTTTTTAGCCTTATGGGTCAATAATTCTAGTTCTGCATATTAACAGATTGATGTGCATTGCATATCACACATTTGATATTAATTTCTATAGTGTAGGTGATATATGTGTGAAAAAAGTACTGAAACCCTAGAGTTCCAGTGCTTTGGGGGAGGCAACCCATGTCTGTATTGTAAATATGTGACATATTGTTAGATAGGGCCTTGAGTTTCTTATGTTTGCACATGTAATTTCATGTCATACACAGGAAATGGACAGTAAACTGCAGTAATACATAATAATATTTACTTTTCCATAGTGTGCTGAGCAACTGGTTTGCACAACAGTTGGCAAAGTGTTTGCACATGTGAGATACACATTTCCGTTACTTTCCCTGTTTACGTGTAGTTAAGCAGTGTGCAAATACAAGCCACATTGCTAAAGTCTGAGAGTTAGTACTGAGTCTATGAAACACATCTGCTGCTTAACTGACTCAGTGGCAGCAGGTATAAATGTATTGACACATTTCTTTTTGAGGCCTAATGATACTGGTTATGAACCCAGATGTATGTAAAACTTTTAAGTACTTTTAAATAATCAGTAATAATGCAAGGACATTATTTTTTTACAGTGCATGTGTTGCTGTCTGTTGGCATAGCAGAGCAGAGTTAAACAAGATTGCGTGGAAATAACCACAGCATTGTGCCACCACTGAACGTCACTTAGCACTGCTGTGCAATATGAAACTCTGCGCAAACATAGAGGCCAAAAAGTGAACAGATCCATTGCTTTTCTGCTATTTATGTGTATTGTGTGTGATTCTATTTTTTGACCAGATTATAGGTGTTAAAATGGTGTAGATAGGAAAATGGTGAAATGGGGAGCAAGCAGATGGAAGAACAAAGGGAAAGCAATACAGGAATCTGCAGGAGGGAGGTAGGAAAGACCCATAGCTATACATTTCTTCAACAGTAAAAACTCATCATATGTGCAGAACATTAGCTGAATTTGGACTACCACCTCCAGAGAGAGGGGAGGGGTTGACAACAACGTAATCATGTTGAATAGCCAACCGGACCAAATCAAGTGTGTCAAGAAGACACTTGTGCAAAATGGAGAGCTATGTATGGGGCAATTTATTTTTTGTGGGACAGGTGCCCACTTTTTTTAATTCAGTAAGAGAGGACTGCTGGATAAGGAATGTATGTATGTCTGGGTTAGGTAAGTTGGGTAGGTGAGAAAGCAAATGCAAACTAACAAGACAAGAAACAGGGACAGTGATGGACACAAAAGGCTAGGGGACACCATGACTGAGGTGAGGGGGAAACCCAGGGTCATGGACATCAAGCTTGGAGATAGTGTGAATCCAGTCCTCGCCCACTGGGCTGTCATCACTCTCCCCTTACTCCACTAGCAGCTGGAGTTTTTGATGTTTTCTCCTCCTATGGACCATGAGGGAGAGAAACCTCTCCATCTGGGGTAGATGTGCACCAATGGTACAGCACATGACCCTACATGCCATCCCTGGCATCTTCCTGTAGGTGATGAAATCACCACCTCCACCACTGCTCCCAGAAGGTACCACTACATCAGCTTCTGGGAAAGTATTAACTAAGGATGCAGGTAGTGCAGGGCCAGCAGAGGCAGTGCTGCCAGGTTGGCTGCCAGACATGCTGGACATTGGTGCTGGAGTCGGTGGAGTGAGGGCAGGCTGATCCAGTGGGGCTGGCCTACCTCACTGTGCTGTGCAGGTTCTAGTGATGTGGTACACATGGTTGACATGGAGACATTTTTGATGACACATAATAGAAAATAAAAAAGAAAGATGAGGGTTGGGGTGAGAGAAAAAAAGAGATAAATTTGCCACCGCCATATGTGACATACAATGCATTAACACAATCATGCAACTCTTATCTGAAGTATTACATTTAAGTATACATCCTAACAGATATACACTATTCTACACATTGCTGAAAATAATCCTTGAAATGTGCATATATTGCACATATGTATGTCCCATTTATACAGATTACAGTTTACAGCGGGGCATTTGCGCCACTGGTATAGAGTTTTTAATTTAATGTAAATATTATTGGAGAAATAACAGTATTGTATAGTTGGGAATTGTGGTATTTGAACCCATAACCTCTGACCACAGTCTACTGTTGGACTCTTACAGTTAGTTTGTGCTACAGACTAATGCATGCATGCATGCTTTTACAGTTGGGATATACATGCTCAGTTTGATACAATGGTATAAAAGACCAAAAAAGCTATCTTTAACTTTTAAAGCTGCAACAACACTTCTCTTCTGCTGCATAAATACCACTTGCACATGAACCTGTCAATTGAACTTACATTTGTTGGGAGCTGGGTGAAGAACAGAAAAGAACAGAACAGCATTATGCATACCAGTCTTGCCAATATTTAGCTTTCTTATTCTTACTGCCAATGTTTAGCTTTCTAATTCTTACAAATACTCTCTTTTTGTCACACTTACACAGTTGTGGGATGTCCGCAGTCTCAAACTCATGCAACCAATAGTTGAGAGTATCCCTTTTTCTCTTGCATAGGTCATTGAAATGATGCCTATATTGCACTTCAATGTGTGGAATCCCAGTGGCACAGGATACAGTCTGGGCCAAACCATTCCACACCTTAGACTTGTACTGGGAGCCTGAATAGTCCCCTGCATAAACCTTTGGCTGTGGGGCTTTACCAGGAATCCAGTAAATATCCTGTACTCCTGAACACCCTGTCTCTGTGCCCTAAACATGCGCTTTCCTCTACAATGCCAGCCGAACTAGAGCAATGGAAACTGATGTTTTCTCACCAATTCCAGTTATCACATGTACTGCTAGTACTCAAACCCGAGCAATGATGACAGCAGTGATTGTGTGATATTAAGTGGAGGGCAGCAGTGCCAAGTAGGGAGGAACTAAATAATTGAAAATGGAAGGTTAATCTGACACTTGGCCTTAGTTGTAGGGGTGTCTACTGATGAAGCCTGGAAATATACATTGGAAACTGGAAGGTAACTGTTAGATGAGTTACATTTGCCAACATGTACTGGGAGCATAAATGTAATGGCCTGACACATTTGTTTTTCCCTTTATACACTAAGTAAATAGATTTTTACACTGTGGGATTCAAATCTAGGCATAAGGGACAACATATTTTCTTCCACAGTGTTGATTTTCCATCTTTGGCTCAGAAGAAGTACTGCTCAGACACAGTCAGGAATCATACATAAATACAGGTGACAGTTTGAGCTGTTACACCTGTATGTGTGTGACCTGACAAGGTTATTGGATATAGATCCAATTGTGTATGTGTCTTAGGTAATTGTTAAGGCCATGCGAGTCCAGATAGCATAATTATACTTACAGAAATGTAGTAAACAGTGTACCCTCAGACATACATCTGAAAACACAATTATGGTGTCTCATCCCTCATACATATAGCTCATATCACCTCCACTAAAGTGTTATAAGTGACAGTGAATATAATGGGAAGTGGAACAACAGTAAAAGTGTATGGAATATCCTGCATTAGAACCCAGGACCATGTGTATGGCTGTCCTACACTTGCATCTGTTGCCACAAGAATGTTGAAATAACACCTGTCTATTTTTCAGTTCAGTGCTATAAAATGCAGTCACAACAGTAAAACAGGTTGCACACCCTGTACTAGAACACAGGGCCATCTGTACTCCAGCCCTATACTTACATATGCTACCACAGGACTAATTATATGACATTACCTAAATTTCCTAATCATTCTTAAGGTCTCTGTGTTAACCACCATGCAACGCCGCTTTGTGTGTTTGTGTGGTGCCCAGCAGAATTAATTGAATATATCCGATTTCAATTATTGACTGTCTGACACCTGTCTGCGGGTATTCAATGGTTGAGGTGCTGGGGAACCTTGCTAACCACCTCAAAATACCGCTAAGCGCAGTTGCATAATAAAATACATAAATTGCAACAATGCATTGTTTTTGACCTTTGCCCTTTTACAGATGCCCTGTTTGCAGGTGTTCTGTCTGGTTCCTGGGTGGGCAACTAGTCAGTTTGTGCACTGCCACACTTTGCGCAAACGAGATGAGCACAGCCAAACCTGACATTCATGTTCTCTGTTTCCCGCATTTGTGCTAAACCACACATTGCTCAAACAATGCCCCCCCCCATAAAAAAAAAAACAGAAGAAAAAGAAAAAGAAAAAATAATAAAAAGGGAAAAGCTGTTGAAATGAGGAAAAGCAATCTATGACAAACACATTACAAAATGATAGTACACATGACATATTTCTGCATAGGTCTGGATTTGAACTCTCAATCCAATGAATCTTCAGAACACAGTAAGGGTATGTTATCCCTCTTTACTACACAAACAGACTTGCAACAAGGAACTGAAATAATTCTGCATACAACCAACTGCAACATCATCTACAGTAATATGAAACACTACAACTGATATCTGTGCATTTATTATTTTTGGGTGTACTGCACTAAGTGATCACACAACCAGTTATGAGTACTCCTTGCAAATATGCAGTCTGTCTTACCTCTCTGTGTCTATTGGTCATTTTTCTCATATCTTACCAGTAATCTGAGACATGCAGTCTGTAAGCCATTCTATATCACTGTCCTTAATATGTGAGAATATTAAATAACAATAACATAATATGCAGTTGCCAACAAATGAAGGGGAGGTTGGATGTTAATGAACAGAACCTGTTTATTGTGTGCTGCTTACTTACATTTCCAACCTTAAGAAAATTACATCTAACACTTTGTAAGTCTAACATGACACATCCATTAGATGTAGGGCAATCTGCATTGCTGTTGTGTTTTCCTTCTCCCTACCAGTAATCATTCACCATTGCAAACACAAACACTGAGAGAGTACCTGCACTATATTTACATCTGTGACATCGTGCCAAGTATTTGGGATTCAAAATTCTAATGAGTTCACACCTCATTTAATTTTCACCATGCTGACAGTCCTAAATCTACACCATAATAAGGCAACCATGTAGCTACGGAAACTGAAAGTGAGAAGACTTTTTTTATGTGGAGAACACAGAAAAGAGCTTATTATTTTGGGATATATCTGCACAGAGGATTACTGAACTTGAGAAGGTATGCTTGCATTTTGTCAGCTATATACTGCATATGCTGAAATGTAATTAAGAAAAATCTGTTTAATACTTATATATATATATATATATATATATATATATATATATATATAGATTAGCAAAGGCTTTTACACTTTTATCTGTATGCATTAGTCAGAAGTGTATTGATGGCATGGCATGTTTGTTGTCAGGACATTTCACAGGTGTACACGAATAGCAATACCTTAACATGGAATATTCTGTGTTAAATCTGTAGACATGTTTCAGGGACAGCTCATTTGATAGCACTTTTAGCATTTCAAACATGGTTTGTTAGCAAAATCAAAGTCAAAGTAAACTTTATTGTCATTCAGAAATCACACAAGTGCAAAAACTGAATGAAATTCTGTGTCTCCAGACTCAATGTGCAGACAGCATATAGACTATTTTCACAGACATTTACACATGTAACACCTAGCTGTTACACCATGGACATGCAGGTAGACAGACTAATATTGCACATAATTAGAAACACATTTTAACATTTTTCAAAGTGAACACTTACTTGCATGAGACTTTAGTATTGCACAGGTGCTTGGTTAAGACATTGCATTGATCCTTGCACAGAAAGAGTCATTTCAGTATTGCACTGTGAACATTAGAGTATTGTACGATGGACCTTAGAGTATTACACTATGGTTAATTTACTTATTCGCAACATGTATTGCACTGAAAAAAGAGATATTTTATTGCATTGCTACTGCCCTAGATGGCCTATGAGTTACAGTCATAGTGAATATTGCACTAAGTATTAGATGTGAGTGGTAACCAGGTTAATACACAATTTGAGACAGTTTCTACTGACCAGGTGGACATCATGGTGTGTAGTGGTTACTAGAGTTCAGCAGCCTGATGACATTAGGGAAGAAGCTGTTCCTGAATCTTGTAGTTCTGCAACGTATGCTTCGGGAGTGCTTTCTGGATAATAGATGCAGGAACAGTCTGTAAGCAGGGTGAGTGCAGTCTTTAATTATTCATCTGGCCCTGTTGAGACATCTGGATAAGTACAAGTCATGGATAGGTGGTAAGGTGGTCTTAATGATCCTCTCGGCTGTCTTCACCTCTCTCTGGAGGGATTTGCGCTCAGAGATAGAGCAGTTTCTGTACCAGGTATGCATGCATTTGGTGGATGGCCGACCAGAAAATGTTCGAAAGCAGTGCAGTGACTTCACATAATTGTGAATGCAATTATGTCGAAACGCAAAACATCCCACCCTTTTTGACCCATAGTAGTGCTTGTTTAGGTGGTAGAGTGGTCGGGAATGTCGAATTTGGAGTTTTTTACGACATTCTGACCAGTCAGCACCTAAAAATTCTGCATTCTGATTCGGAAAAAGTTACGTTCGGCATTTGGTCTCGACCAAATGCATGTATTCCTCTATACCATACTACGAGGTTGTTCATCAGGATGCTTTCTAAAGTACCTCTGTAGAAGGTAATGAGAACTGTCGATGGGAGATTTGCTCTCCTCAGCCTTCTGAAAAAAAGTGCACTCTCTGGTGCACTTTCTTGACTATGGCATTTTTATTTGTGTTCCAAGACAAGTCATTGATGTGCATTCCCAGAAACTTCATGCTTCTCACTCTTTCCACCGTTTCCCCATTGATGGCAAGGGGAGAATGTTCCTTGCAATTTTTCCTATAGTCTACAATTTTCTCTTTTGTCTTGTTCAAATTTAGTGCTAAGTTGTTATTTCCACACCAGGTAATCAGTTGTTCCACCTCATCTCTATATGCTGTTTCTTCGTCATTACTGATGAGGCCCACCACCGTTGTGTCATCAGCAAACATGATGAAGTGATTTGTATTGTACCTGGTTGTACAACCATGTGTTAATAGGGTGAATAGCAAGTGACTTAGTATACATCCTTGTGGAACTCCAGTGTTAAGAGTGATGCTATATGAGGAGTTATTTCCTGTGCACACTTTCTGTGGTCTGTCTGTGAGAAGGTCAAGAATCCAGTTACAAAGTGGAGTGTTGATGCCTAGTTGGAGTAGCTTCCTTACCAGAAGAAGAGGGATGACTGTATTAAAAGCAGAGCTGAAGTTAATGAATAGTACCCTCGCATAGGTGTTTTTATTCTGAAGGTGTTTCAGCAATAGATGCAGTGCTAGAGCGATGGCATCTGCCATAGAGAGGTTTGCTCAGTAAGCAAACTGCACAGGGTCAAGATCAGCAGGCAGCCCAGATGTTATGACATCCTTGACCGGTCTTTCAAAACACTTCATCACTGTGGAGGTGAGGGTTACAGGGCAGTAGTCATTTAGGCAAGATGGTGAAGACTTCTTTGATAATGGAATGATTGTTGTATCCTTGATGCATTTTGGAACTATTTGCTGACTCAGACAGTTATTGAAGATATCTGTGAGGACATTTGTTAGTTGCACTGCACAGTCCCTGAGCACACGCCCTAGGATGTTGTCAGGCCCAGCTGCTTTTCTCGGGTTAACTCTGTGCAGTGCCCTCTGGACATCAGCTGGGTTCAGGGTGAGCATCTTCTCATTATGGCCAATAGGCATTTTCTTTGCTGCTGTTCTGTTCCCTTCCTCAAATCTGCTGAAGTAGACTTTCAACTTATTTAGGAATTCCTTGTTGTCCTCACATTGTGAAGATAGAGGTCTGTAGTCAGTTATGGACTGGATACCCCGCCAGAGGCGCCTGGGGTCTTTTTAGTCAGGGAAGTAGCTCTGGATCGTCCTGAGATAGGTGCATTTTGCTTTTCTCATGCCCTTGTTCAGATTTGCTCTAGCTGTTCTGAGGGCTTCACTGTCTCCAGACCTGAAGGTTGCATTCATTGCTTTCAGTAGCTTATACACCTCTCTTGTCAACCAGGGTTTCTGGTTGGCTCATGTAATGATAGTTTTGGTGACTATCACATCATCCACACATTTTGAAATGTAGCCCTTCACTGCCTCGGTGTACTCCTCCAGGTTGATACGCTGGTTGTCAGTAGCCGCCTCCTTGAATATGCAGTCTGTGCTCTAAAAGCAGTCCTGGAGTACTGAGACTGCACCCTCTGACCATACTTGTTTAACTGTTGATCTCCCTCTAGTTAGCCATGGTTTATATGTTGGTAGTAACAATATGGAGAGGTGGTCAGAGTTTCCCAGGTGTGGGTGAGGCACACTGCCTTAAATGCCACCTTAGCATTGCTGTATACCTTGTCCAGTGTGTTCTCACCCCTTGTTGCAAAGTCCAGACATTGGAAATAATGAGGCAGAACTGTTTTCAAGCTGGACTGATTAAAGTCACCTGCCACTATATGAACACACTTTGAATTCTTGTTTTGCAGTTCATTTACAGCCTGGTATAATGTAATCATTGCCTCATTTGGGTTAGCACTGGGAGGACTGTAGACAGCTGTGATGCAGATGCTGTTAAATTCCCTGGGTAAATAAAAGGGTCTGCATTTCAGTGACAAAAACTCTTAATTATCTGAGCAGTGCAAGGATACTATCTCAAAACTGGTACACCAGTTGTTATTGATGTATATGCAGACCCATCCCCCTCGGGACATACCACTGAGAGAATGTATTCTGTCTGCTCTAAAAAGTGATAGCCCCACCACATGGACTGCATTGTCATTAATGTTAGAGTTTAGCCAAGTTTCAGTAAAAATAAGTCCACAGCATTTCCTCACCTTGTTCTGAGTAGATAATTCCAGCCTTATATAGTCTATGTTGTTTTCTAGTGATCGAACATTTGCCAGCAGAATGGATGGGAGTGCAAGCCTGTAGGGATTTGCTTTTAGCCTTGCAGTGATTCCAGCCCTAGATCCTCTTTTGCATGTTCTGTCACACCTCTTGTGTTTCCTTCTCTTACCATTATCCGGTAATGTTGATTCTGTACAAACCAGGAATTTTGTTCCATGTTTGAGTAAGATTCCCAGCTCTTGTAACTCAAAAAGTGCTGTAGGCCTCACAGGCACCACAGACAGCAGGTCATCAAACCTGTTACACAGCAAGCCTGATATCAAACTTCCAGAATAGTCTCGCTTCTATAAATTAGCTGTTAGCAAGCTTCCCTGCTTAAGTTTTTTCTCTTAATTTAGACATACAATAGAAAAAACAGTGCACATTTCCTTGCTGAGCCAAAGTAGCCATACAAACAGAAACAATGTAGTAGAAAATGTGTCATTTGTCTGTTTTTGGGGAGTGGGGGAGCAAAGCTGCATTTCTGTTATGGCACAAACAAGGATATGTTGTCATTTTTACTGTCCTTTATTGGCATCCAGCCTGTTGTTTGTATTTCAGATCTCTACACTGTTTTATGTTTCTCCAGTAGGTAATACTGAAATCCTACCTTTTCTGTTTTATCCGGGAACAGTTATTTTGTAGTTATGTGTTACTTATGTGTATTATCCTTCTGTTGTCTTTTAGGACACATAGGACTATGCCACCCACGTATCTCAGTCCTTGAAAACCACCCTTCACTGACCCTTAAAATCAGGTTATTGTTGAAGCTTTTAGGCATCATGCTGCTTTCTTGCTTGAGGGGAGATGTGGAGATATGTCAGGCAGAATGCAGATTTGGCAGCAACACATCACAGACTTTAATGCAATGGGTGGCCACAGCAGGACATATGACCAGGTGCATCATAGGGCCACTGACATGATCTCATTTGCAAGGAAGAAAGTAGCTGCAGTGGGCCGTGATTAGATGGGTACCGGGGGGGGTCCTGCTACAAAGCCACCACTAACAGCAAATAAAAAGTTCCTGTCCATTGTTAGGGATCCAGGCAGTTCCCATGAAAGTGCAGAACAACATGTCCTTGACATTGGTGCTACTGTTTCAGGGACAGCAAGAATGTCCCAGGAGGAGCTTCCAGGTAGGCTTTTGTATCTCAGTTGTTAAATACTGTTACATAGTAAAACAATTTAAATCAATATATTAGTTCTGTTTCTCAAGATTTTTTTTTTTTTTTTTTTTTTTTGGTGGAGAGGGGATGGAAGATTGCTACAGTTAAGAACACATTCTGATTGCTTACACATGGGCTTAGGTTGGAGTTGTCATCCAAGTTCTTACTGAAAGTATAGTTAATGGACATATGAAGGAGAAAAAGTATTACCTCCTATGTTTACTGTTAATTGTAATGATGTTGTCCTTACTTTTTGCTTAACTTCACCCTGGAACATCTGGTATACAGAGGATACTATCATTGGCACATGGTAAGCCAAACATTTTTATATCAGTACTGATGAGCAATTCAAAGAAATATTTTAGTGTGTGATGTTGATGTCAGGGCTGCTGTATGTATTGCTGGGCTGTCTAATACTGGCAGCACTGTTATTTTGTTAGCATATATTAGACTATAGTAATGTAGGTATTAATTGTTCCTGTGTTTGTTGCTTATTAGAACAGATGATCCTAACAGTGGAAGTGTGAGTCTTCTACCACCTGATGTCAGACTATCAGCAGACTCTGATGATGATGGTGGCCAAACAGAGGCAGAGTCAGAGGGTGCAGCAGTTGAATCTGACACTGAGGTTGACATACAGCCATCCCCAGACATTCCAGTGGACACAGCCAGTAGGCCTACACCTACCCATTCCAGTGAGCCCACAGATATCAGACAGGTGGAGGGTGAGAGAATCGATCATGGAAGTGTGGTTACTGCAGTTTCAGTGCCTGTTGATGCTGGCCATAGCCAAAGTATGGGTGAGGTGCCATGTAGGAGGGTTGTTGGGGGTACTCGGAGTAGGCCTGCTGTCCATCCTCCACCTGATCCAGGTGTCTCTTCCCATGCCACTCAATGTATGTTTAGAGCCAGCATGGAGGCACAAGCATATTCCCATAGGTGCTCCAGAGAAATGGTTAGGGTTGCAGATGTGGCACAGGCTGACGTGTGACTGCCTCCACCATGTTGCCGATTTAATGAATTGGATGAATGACACATTGGAATGAGTAGTGTCTGTGATGGAACGTTTGCTGGGAGGGGGATGGCATCAAGACAAAAGACCATCCAGAGTAAAGGTGTAGCTGTAAATCAAACAACAGTCACAAGAACAAAGCAGCTAACACCAATGTAGGACAAAAGTGGTTTTAATAACAGCAAAGCTTTCTGATATCAAATACCCTTCCTCAGTGCTTAATAACATTCGCCACAAAATTCACAATATAAATACATACATCTCCTTAAAGATATAAGCAATACACAGAATAAAACATTTCATACATCATCTAAGAACATTAATTTATAAGCCGTAAAAAATAAAAAATACTGTTATAGAACATTTTTTCTAAACTACTACATTAAGCAGCCCTTTGTTTTAGTTTTAAAACAGGTTTAATGTAAACCATTTGGTTTAAACCTGGCAAATGCTCAGCTTGTAAGTGTAAAATCCATTGAAGTTCCATATTTTCTAACTGAATACTTAAGTCTCCCCTTCTAAAGGACCTTTTTCATAACTTCCATTACCCTGAACTTGAAACTGTGAGTTACATTTTCAAATACGTTTGGCTAGAGAATTAGTTAATACTTGTCTCCTTATTTAAGAGTTATGCTCAATGATCCTGTCTTTCAGGCGTCTAGTGGACTTTCCCACAT
Source organism: Protopterus annectens (assembly GCF_019279795.1). NCBI lineage: Eukaryota > Metazoa > Chordata > Ceratodontiformes > Protopteridae > Protopterus > Protopterus annectens. The sequence continues at coordinate 114,690,453 of NC_056742.1, read as the reverse complement.
AAAAACATTTGCACTTTGTGCAAGTGGCTAAATATATAATATTAGTGCTACACGTAGCTGAACATCGAAAGATAAAAGGATTATTAGTATTAGGATTAATGAAAGTATTATTTGTCTCTATAAATATACAACTACAACAATTATGGCAAGGGAAAGTGCCAAGCTTGACAATTTTACTTTTCGTTTGTATCTCCTTCAAATCTTTGTAGCACAACCTGTCCGTTAAGTTATTACATTTTTTTGTATGTAAACAATGTTTTGTGAGTCATTATATCTTTCAAACCAGAAAAACTTCTAAGAATGCCCCAATTATCTGCTATAATGTTTCTAATCCCATCACTACACCTACTAAACCTAGTGATATAGCGGATACTTGTAGAGTGGTTATTACCAATATTGTCATTCTGGTTATTAACACCTTCACCGAAAAAAGGAATACATGCAGTATGACTGATAAAACATAATTTTTTGCATCATTCAACATCTCATTTTCATACCCTCTAACCCTAAAAGAGGATAAGGTTTCATTTATCTGATCAACACATTTAATGTCATTTGTATTCAGTCTACTCATACGCATAACTTGACTCCTAACCACTCCCTTGTATATGTGGGGGGATGCATGCTAGTCCTAAGTAAATATTTATTTTTATTCACATTCTTTTTATAAACAGAAGTTTGTAAACTCAGTCCATCATACCAGATATCTACATCCAAAAATTGTATAGTACAACATGAATACTGTATAGAAAAGTGTAAGAAATCTGGTAGAGTTAAGGTATTCCACAAATGTAATAAGGTCAACTTCACTTCCTTCCCATATAAAAAAAATATCATCCACAAATCTCTTGAAGAACGTCAAACATCCTATCTGATATCTAGAGTCCGAATTTATATAGAGATCCTCCCATTCACCTAAAACCAATGTAGCATAACTATTTGCAACTGGGGTGCCCATTGCAACTCCTGTTAACTGATGATAGTACTTTTTATCATACACAAATAGATTACTTTCCAAAACACTTTCCAATAATTGATATAGGGTTTCTATTTGTCTACCTGTGTCATACTTGTGTGGGGGACGGCATCCTCATGGGCATAGGTCAGCCACATCATCTGCTGTTAGCCAATGTGGCCATGCCCAATCACACTCCCATAGTGGCAGTACTTCCACTGCTCCATCAGTGGGTGAGCTGTCCACACCTAGACTTGGCAGGCCATGGGGTCGTGGTCCTGGGTGTACTTGCAAGGGGAGCTCACCCAGCAGACATGAGACGCATTTAGGTATCATCAGTGCATCTGACCATGGGCTTGGATGCGCCAGTGCAACTCCTGGCAGTGTCAGGTTTCATGGTCGGGGACAACTATGAACTGCCACCTCTACCATGCATGGCTCACACCTGTCCAACATACCAAGACGTAGAGCTAGCGCAGAGCTTGGCTGTGTTCATGCAGACACTCACACACCAATTTCACCTGGATGACCCCTACAGACAGACAGACACACACACACACACACACACACACACACACACACACACACACACACACACACACACACACACACCAGTTACATGGTTCAGCCATGCAGCTTAAAACTCATTTTGTCTCACCGGCCATTTGTTGCTTTATCAAAATCTCTGCCTGCTTCTCTTTCATACTCATACACAGTCACTGACCTTTTGTGTCAGCCTAGGCTTCCTGCCCCCCCCCCCACACACACACACACACACAAATAACACCCTGTGCAAGTGATGATAACTGTGCCATATCCTTGTTTTGTATGTTTTACATTCAGGGATCCATAAGCTTTGTGTCGGACGTTCGGGGTGCATTGCTGACGTAGTGCTTAGTAATCTGCATTTGTGATGTTGGACTGGTAATACTACGTTTGACTTATATTGGACTTAGAAAGACAATTGATAGCATCAAAATTCTCCAACTTTATTGTGAATTATCTTGTGAGGGTTGTGAAGTCTGAAATTGCAATGTGCATCATTACTTTCTAACTTCTCTTTTTAATGATTTTTCCAGTACAAACATATGGTGCTGAATTGAGGGCATGCCATGGGGTTGTAGTAGTGACCATCACTACTTTTGAGAGGTATGAGACTGTGTTAATCTTTGATACCTGATGCGTACTACTTAATAATGGACACATATAAGTCAAATAAGTCTCTGCTGTCACACAAAGTCATTTTTGTACAAATCTCCCACCTTTTACTTGCTTACACTACCAAGTAACAAAATGCAAGGATATGCCAGTTAGTCATATCATTACATTCTAGGTTCAACACTTAGCTTGTAAATCCAGCAGTTGCAACAGTTTTAGTTCAGGGCTGAGTCTGTCTGATACAAGCAGTATACAGCCAATACATGGGGAGATGAAGATTTTGAGACTTGCCTGGCATCAATGTTACTATATGTATGTGAGTAGGTAGAAAGGTTTTATGCCCTTAGGAGTTGAGTGAGTGTACTATACGTTGTCTCTTAGTCAATGCAAGGGCATATTGAGCACACCTATGTCTGCCTACACCCACAGAAGCTGCTGCTTCCCCCTCTGACTCCTCATCTGAGTGTGGCAGTGGTGACCATGGCATTGGAGGTGAGATGTGTGCTTCTTCCCCTTGTTGATCCTGCTGAAGCTGTTTTCTCAGGATGATGTTGTGTAGCATGGCACATACTGTGAATATTTCAGTACCTGCCCATGTATTGTACTGCAGGGCTCCCCCAGATGTATCTAGGCACCAGAACCAAAACTTCAGCAGCCCAAACACATGCTCTATCGTATTTCTGGTTTGACAGTGTGCCTCATTATGGCATTCTTCAGTGGGTGTGTGTGCATTTCTGATGGGTGTCATCATCCACTGTTCCAGTGCATAACCTGCATCTCCTAGTAAATGACCATGTGAGATACCCCCCAGTGAACATCTGATAAAGTTGGGAGGTGTATCAGATATATGAGTAGTGGTAACTGCCAAGGTTGAAGCACACACATTCAAGATGATTCCCTTGGCATTACACACAACGTGGCAGTTAATAAAGTGAAAGCCCTTTCTATGAATGTAGAGTCTTCCCTGGTTCCTGGGTGGTGCCTTAATTTCTACATGTGTGCAATCTACAGCACCCAATATTTCTGGGTATTGTGCTACAGGGTAGAACTCCTGCATTTTTCTGGCCTTGTCTTCAGGAATACAGGGAAATATATGTGGTCACTAGCATGTTGGAGCATAGCATTCAAGAATTGATGAATGATCCTGGATCTGGATGCTTGTGGCACCCCCCCCCCAGCATGTCCCCTAGTCTCTGAAAGGTACTTGTAGCTAAGATTCTATGCGCTACACATACCTTTGTCTCCACTGGATGGGTTCCCCTTGGTTTTCCCTGGCTCAGAGTTGAGGACAACAGGGGATGCAGTGTTCCTGTAGTCTGTCTCTATCCACCCTGTAGCACTCTACAATTTCCACATCATATAGGTTGAAATCATATAGGGGTCTGAAAAATCTTCTCCTTCTTGGCCTTAGTCTGTTAGCAGCAGCAGTATGGACTTCAGCCTGTTGAACATACATATAAATTAAAGGAACAGCAGCCCCTAACATTGTTTCTGGGTAGACTCTTTTCTGTGGAATAGTTTTTGGAACTCGCAGGAAAAACCAGCACTGAGGCTACACTGATGCTTTATAGCTTGTTGAATAGCTCCTTCATCTTGGATTGGTTGATTAGCAAACACTTCAGCTGTTTATGCTGTAATTTGCATGCCATGGTGTTTACCTTGTTTGTATGGCTGTGCTGCTTACTAAATCCAAAATAGTTCATTATCATGTGCATGTCAGTGTAAATGGACCATGTAGGCTTTATTGAATTAGGTCGAGTGTCTTTCCTGCTTCTAACATGTGCATAGTTAAGTTCCATCAGGTCTCTCTGCATGTCCCTCTAGATGGAACACTCAGGTCATTCACTCTCATATGGATAACAACTTGATCATAGTCATATTTATCCAGTTTAAGGGATCTTAGGTCTCTTGTGACATCACATATACTAACAGTGGACAAGCGCCTTACAATCACCTTGTTCTTTACAAATCTGGTAAATGTGAAGTCTGTATGCCTAACTACAGTCACAAATAAAAAATGTCTCTGTCCAGAAAGAGACTTAGTATGTCCTATGGGTGAGTTTTGGGATTTTCATTATGTGTGAATTAAGGAGTCAGTGTTGTCTTGTGTGCTAGAGGATAGGTTCTTTTAACATTTGTTCTAAGAAGACTTTTCTTTACAGCCTCAGCTTAAGTTATGGGCCTAGGGGTCTGTTGTGGAGGTAATGTGCTGAACAATAGTGGGCTGATTCAAGAGGTTTGCATCTAAAGTTCATAAATATTTAAATATCTTGCAGGTTGTACTATCAACTGTTAAAAGTAGTGGAGAGCTGGTAAGCATAAGGCAGTTGTTCCACTGCCCTACAACACCTAATATGATCACACTGGCCACAGATGTAGTTACAGCAGATTCTAATGCCATGTTGCCAGATGGTGGAGGACTAGGGCTGTTCAGAGTACTCAGCAACTGAGTGGAGAATAGTATAGTACAGTAAATCCTGAAGATTTTATGAATGAAGCATTTTGACAGTCTGAAGTTTGCTAGATGTTAGTTAAATCAGCATTACTTAGTGAAAGGCAGAACATGGTTTGCCAATAATTATAAATGATGATGATTTACCTATTGGCTACTACATGGGTACTGCTAGTGCTGGTCTCATCACAGCTACATGTAGACAGGAGCCAGTGTCCTTTTCCTCTTCACACCAGAAGCAAAGCAGTAACACTAATTCTAAGATGGCTGCTGTGAAGCAGGTCATAGGCTTTCCAATAATCAGTAGTTTTGTCCCAGATGTTGCTGGGGTCAGTAGTCTTTACTAAGAATAGGATATAATGTCACTCTATTTCTTCTCTTCTCATCAGGAGCAAAACAAATGCATTAATCCCAAGATGATTTCTGAGAAGTGGTTCATAGGCTGTCCATTGATTTGTAGTCTTGTCCCAATTATTGTATATTTTCAAAGTAAGATGGAAAATAGGAGATAATTATCTAGGTATTGCAGTGTGCACTAAGTGGGTGGGAAGATATGAAAGGGTGTAACTCAAGCTTTAACAATCTATGGTAAGAGCCTTCCTAGCTTGATTTTCTGATGTTCACCAATATGATAAAACTATGAGGAGCTTCCAAAATCAAACTTATTGTAGGGATGAGCAACTCAAAAGCCACTGCGTTTACAAGCACTACAAGGACTGGGTGGGAGAATGGAAAAATATGAAACAGTCACTCAAAAACAGTAGTCTCAGAGCAGTGGCAGCTCCCAAAAATTAAATCATAGGTAATTATTAGGCTATTGATCTTTACAAGGCTATTTATGTATGAAGAACTTAAGAAGCCTAGCCTTACATTACCATGGCAGTTTCTAGCCCTTATATTTTGTGTACAAATAACCCATAGAAGGGCAGAACAAAATATGTTGGGACCCTTATATGTCCTCCACATCCATGAGGGACAAGGGTGCCACACCAGGGGTGAATTTGCAGTTACCCATCCATTCATCCAAATTATATTTGAATGGAGTAAGGAAAGCACTTTGCTTTATGTGGAGTGGAAGACAGTTCCATAGAAGCGGAATTCTCTGTGATTCCTACCTATCACCCCAACATACCCTACTTACATTGCAGAAGAAATTGAGATCCCTCGATCTGGTGTTTAGGCCACCATTTGACTTGTGAATGTGTAGCAGATTTGACAGGCAGAGTCTCTTGAGGCTCTATGTACAAAGTAGAAGTTGGAACTTAGTAACCTGTAAGATATCAATCCCTGACTATGGACTAATTTTCAGGGCTGTGTTGTCAATGTGAGTTATAAGATGAGAATCATTGTTACAAAATTATATGATTATACATTTTCTGGCATTTAGTTTTAGTTCATGGTTTTGATACAAGCTATGTATTTTGAACAGGCCCTCTTGGAGGATGATTGTGTCCTCTGAGGAAATTATGATGGCATAGACTCTGCAGTCATCTACAAGCCCTAAACATTAGTTATGGCGTAAAAATTTAATGCAGTTAATCCCCCGGGCATAAATGAAAACTTATCACTAGTCCCTGTTTTAAAAAGGAGGGCTTTAGAATTGCAAAATATTTGTAAAATACTTGTATATATTGATTATTGTACTACATTTTGGTTTATGTAAGTGTTTAAGGGACTCAAAGGGTTGTTTATATGGGTAGGCACAAATAATATGTGGTTAGTTGTGATATTTCTGTATTTACGGTATTTTTGTACCTTTTTATGCATTATCTTATTGTCATTTTATTATAGTAGGTTAAAATGTGTATATTCAAATGTCTAAATTGTTTTCTGTGTAATTTTTATGGTTTTAAGTTGTGTGTCTATTGGGATGAAGAGGGGATGAATTTATCTGTCTCTTTAAGAGTGTGGATTTGTCAATTAGATAATTGATTCAATTATAAAATGTAAGGGTTCTGAATGAATTGATTGTTCTGAAGAAGTCCCATTTTGTAGTGTGTAGGGATGAAAGTGCTTGATTTTAAATTATTGGATTTTTAATAAAGATCTTTTAGAATATCACATTTTTGGTAGACGGTGACCGCTATTGTGGACTTGTGGCATGGTGGTCAATTGAGTGGCTGTCTACAGTTCATTTGGATTTTTGAGCCACTTATTTTAGCTGTCTTGTGATTAATTAGTTATGACTTCTGAGAAGTAAATGCCAAAGAGGAGTGGCCCAACGATTGAACTCTGGGGAACATCACTAGTGATAGGTCTTTTAGAGGAGGTAGAGCCACCCATCTTTATTTCCTGGGTTCTGTTTGTGAGCCAGTTTGTTATCCTATCAGTTACATAGGGATTTACCTTTAGCTCAGAGAGCTTATCTATAATACATGAGTGTGGGATGGTGTTAAATGTCTTTCCAAGATCTAGGTATGTGGTTTGTACTGATTTGTCCTCAACACTGCTAGAGTAACTTTTTCAAAATAATCAACCAGGTGAAGTAGGCAGGATCTGCCCTTGCTAAATCCAAACTGGCTGAGGTCAAGACACTATAGGTTACCTATACTCGTACTTATTAATTTCCTAATTATCCTTTCCATAGCCTTACAGATGAGACTAGTCAGGCTTATAGGTCTCTTAATTAACTAGGTCTGTTGAAGCCTCATCTTTCTGCAAAGCAATGACTGTTGCTGTCCTCCATTTATCAGGCATAAAGTCTGATTTCAGGCTGATACTGAATAGCCTCTGTAGGAGGCCTGACATGCCATATTTCAGGGTGCCCAGCAGCAGCCTGGTATGTTATCCAGCCCCCACAGTAGTAGTGTTCTTGACCCTAGATAGCACCTTGAGGACTTGTTCTTAGGAGATTTGATGGGGTGGGGTGTAAATGCAGGTATGTGATTTGAGAATACTGGAGTGGTGAGGACGGTGAAGTCTTAGCTATATTTGTTTGCTAGTAGACTGGTTAAGTTCTCTGGCTCTGAGGGTCTTATAGTTAGCTATGTTATGATAAGGGGTTTGTTAATAGTAAGGTGGATATGGCAGAGTTCCATGTTGTTATCTTGTCTAACAAGTGTGGAGGTGATTTCCTTTTTTAAGAATATGGAGACACCATTGCCTTTAGTCCCTTCATTTAATGCAGCGAGCTTGAATGCGTTATAAGCATTAAAACCCTGCACTGATGGAATGCCTTTTTTGATGTTGTACCAGGTCATTGTGATGATGCATATATCAATGTTTTCAGGATAAGAAGTGCTTGTGGAGAGTACAGTTTTTTTTCCCTAAGGTTTCTACCACTGAGCAGAAATACATCAATGATACCTGGTTTCTATTTTATTACGTTAGAAGCTTTAGAAAACTAGCATTACCTAAAAAAACTCTGTATGAGGTAGATAGGGATTTAGCCAATATATAAAACACGGGGGGAAAAGTTTATACCATCCATGGCAAAGCAGTTAGACTTGTCTACCATCTCCTCCCTGGCTGATATATTGTACCCCATTTGAATTACTTCCAAAGCTAAGCCAATTGTTGAAAACAATAGCCTTTTGTTTGTATTGTGTCATCATTCCTGGTGATGATAGAATGCTGCTCAAGGTTAAGTTCCTACACATATTCCAACAGCCCCATCATGTCTCTCTTCATACACTCCAGAGAAGTATGTGTGAAGTCATTTACATCCACATGTACTCTGACTGTGTCATATGTGTATGTGTGATACAAGTACTACAGTGCTTGCATAACATGGTAAATCCTGGTGCCCAATAGGAAACTGACTACAACCATCTCCTTGCACAACCTGGTCAAGGAAAGGTAAGCCAAAGCCTGTTTGGCTTACCTCACAAAAAAAAACCCCACTACTTCTCAACGTTTCCACAAATCAGCTAAATATAATTCCTTTGCAGGGACTGGGTGGGTGCATGGGGAAATAGTTAAACTAGTCCCAGAGATTAAACTTTAACCTGTTCTTCTTAAGTAAAAAAAAAAACTCTGTTTCTCAGCTTTCAGCAGCACAAATCCGTTATATCTATTCCTTTTGCAGTCAGAGAATGGAAAACATATCTTGTCCTAAGCAAGAAAATTTTCATCTCCAAGAAAACACAACTTTAAAGTAAAACAAAAAATTAAAATACCAAAGACTGTAATAAATAAAAGTAAAAGACAAGAAGCAATTCAACTATGCAAACCTTAATGAAGAATTCCAAAATATGCAAACAACATCAGCAGTCTCAGAGCAATTGCTGCTCTCAAAATTAAACCTTTTCTTTTTCTGATAGATAATACACTGCCTGCTGGGATGAAGTACTTGCCTAATAGGTCATCTTAACTTTCACTTGATAGCATCACTACCACTGACCATCTCCACTCCCCTACACCAGTATCTATCCTGCCTGGCACGCATCAGGTCATCTCTGTACATACAACTATGGGTTTAAAAGATACAGGGGTTCCAAACTGTGTAAATAGCTTTTTGAGTCTGTGGTTCAATACAGACAAGTCATTCTGATGAATCTGGAACTGCTTATAAAAAAAAATCCTCTCTTGTATCTAGTTTCCCAGTTGTGATTGTATTACTAGTATTCTTAGCAGACCTGTTCTTAAATGTTGGAAACCCAATGGACACTATTGTCATATCAGTAAAGGAAGTTTGGCTTTTCTCAAACCTATGCTAGATGCATATGATTCAATTTGCAAATATAAGATTCGACCAGTTGGAATTTATGGGTTAAGCTGGATGGACAGTCTCTTGGTAAAAATGTGCAGGAAGTGGGGATATACAGGTATCACTATTAAGGGGCTTAAATTAAGGTTGTAGCTAACCAGCACCATTTGCATAGAGGGATACAGCCCTGCCTATAGCCTAGGTGACCCAAGAAGGCACTTGACAGCGCTAACAGGGGAAGATGGGCATATGCATCCTGGGGTAGGGTGGAGCAAAATAAAATGCATACAGCCAAACCCCCTAGGAGGAGGGATCACATTGTATGAGGTGCTTATGGCATGGTCTTGTGGCAAAGCAAGCTATGGCCTAGTGGGAGCCCTAGCCTTCACTACTGAGACCAGAGTAGCATGCACTCACAGGATGAGGGCATTGTGACTCCATGCAGAGATTCAGGTATCCTGTCTCTCTGCCTATGGGTGGGATTAGGAGTTTACACAAATGCTCTTGTTAGAATGCTGCTGAGAGCACATTATCAACTCCCCATTGTTTGCCTGAATGACAGACCCCCCAGATAGTACTTGACCTATAGTATTTGGGGATTCTCCACCACTAGGGAAAGGCTTGTTGGCCAGCAGGCAGATGGGGTTAAAACACCTATCACAAATGAAGGATACAACTCCCAGACTGTGTGTACCTAGTCTATAATAAGTTATAAAACTGTAGAGTTCTTATGGCTGTCTCTTACATCTCAGTAAGACATACAAAGGCCATCAGCGAACAGGATTTAAAGATTGATTTTTTTTTATTTTTGTGTGTAACAGATTTAAATTTAATGTTCAAGGGTTAAAGGTCTTAAACAAGTCCAGATGAACTGAGTTTAGTTAAGAATTTGTCTAGTCCTGATCTTTTTGAGTTAAGGGAATCATTCTAATAAGCTTACAAAAGAAAGGTTGATATTAGAAGAGAGTAGCATTCCCAGGTAGAGACCCTGGAGCACAACACTTCTGTGAAGTGTGACAGGAGGACTGGTCCAAATGACCTTGCATACTCCCAGTAGCTTATTTTCTTTTGATGTATGAACTTTCATAACTTTGCTGCATCATTAAGCATGGCTTAGTAGGCAATGACATTATTGTATGTGTACATGAAATATGCTAATTTCTTTGTATTGTATAGAGCATCATGATTGTGTTCCAAAATTAGGAAAAAAATAAACTTGTTAAGCATTTCCCTGCAAGACCTGATCATAACAGCCTAAGTGCTTAACTAACCCTGATAAGATCAGATCTCACAGTAGGCACTAAGAGTGAACAGTGCCAGCTGGCAAAGAACAGTATAAGAAGGTAAAAACAGCTCTTCAGAACTATTACAAATTCTCTAAACATTCTTACAAACAAACTGTGGTAGAATGAAGTGTCTGACATCTTTTAAAGCCATTAGCTCTACAGACAGCACTATGTTTCTGCCTGCTGTCCGTACCACTCAAATGTCCCAGATTTTGCAGGACTTCCCTGGTTTTGCCTTAAATTTTTGCCTTATTCATTGTAAATTTTTTGATTTTCTTCTAAGTCAGTGAGGATTACAGTCAGTCAAGACTTCCAAACATTAGAGTTTCATACTTAATGTTCAGAAAATGCATATTGATGCAAAACCTGTTGTCTTATTAAATATATATGCAAATTAATGCAACATTTAAAAACTGTCCCTGATTTTAATCTGTTGTCTTTGGATTTGTCTGACTTTCTTAAGCATAGAAGATGAGAAGTATGCTGCTGTATTGTCTAACAGTGTTAAGTGCTTTACCAGCTTTCAAACCCAGTAAAACCACTTTGTGCTGCTACAGTTTTTATTTATTTTTTTTTCTGTAACTAGTAATACATGGAACAGATAAAGCTCTATGCACTAGAAAAAATTATGATCAGGTCTCCAGTAATAACCATCTATTTTGTGTTCCTGATATGGATGACAAGATTCATCTTGAACTTGGCTCTTGAGGTCAATTTTTTTAGCATCCATGTCTTGAACACAAAAAAAAAATCAGAAACTTGATCATTATCAATCAATATTATTGATATTCTTTTGAAATGCAAAGAAGCTATAAGGACTGCTTTGAAGATGATCCCTGGGATTCAGGAAACTGTTTTTCCATGCAGGAACAGTGTAGGGGCTCCTGCATGGAAAATGGCCACCGAGCGATTCAGGATAGTGCCGTTTTCACGTGCACGAACGGCCCTAGACTGTTCTAGCACGGAAAACTGGCAAATATGTAAATCACCTCATTTGCTGATGAAAACCATGCAAATGAGGTGATTTAGTGATTCAACAAGCTGCCAGGTCTCTATGCTACAACCAGTGCAGAAATCTTCAGAAAATAACTGAGTACATTTCTGCAACTGACAAAATGGAGGCATGACAGCTTGTTAAAAAGCATGTATTATGTACATTAGACATGCCAATGGCCAAATATAAGGCCATTGGCATTAAAAAGTGAATAATACTTATGAAAATTAAACTTTTTGTTTGGGCCAATCTTCGCCGTTTAAGTATAGGGCAGTGGCGCGCAAACGGGATTGTGCTGAAAATAAAAAAAAAAAATGGGAAAACTCAGTTTTAAGTTAAATCTTCATTTTGCCATTATAGTCTATGGCATGCAGAATGTAAACAATACCAGGGACCACTGGTTGTCAAGGGGAAAAGGTCCGTTTTAGTGCAGTAACTAATGACCTACACACTGGGGTATACAAATGAGGGGAGTTATACTGAATCTCATATTTCTTCAAAGTGTCAGCTTGTACCTAACCGTGTAGATATAGCAATACAATAGTACAAGTCTAAGAGCTGGATGACTTCATAAGGAGGTGTGTCATGCTTGTTGTAAGCTCATTGGAGCTCTGTGGCCCATGTTTGCCCTTAGCTAAGCACAGCTAAGAAGGGGGTGTTGTCAGATGTGCCTGAGCACTGTGTACATAGCCTAAACAGGTGTGCGCCCAACACACCGGGTTTAAAACATAAACAAAAAATATATAAATAAATAAATAAGCAGAAATGGCAGCACTGTTTACATTTCAGCATTGGGTATGAGTAGCGTGCCTCAAGGCTTAAATAGGGAGGAAGGGGAAACAGCAGTAGGAAGGCAATCAAGGAGAACTATCATAGCTGCCAGGTGGAATGTATCAGAATCAGCCAATTACACATGCAGCAGTCCAGCACACTACTATAAACTATGCAAACACCTTTCAGACTGCTTTTTCCCACAAACTCTACCCCACTTCATGCTGTGCTACAGTTTTTATTTTATTTTTTTTCTGTACACAGATGGAGGAGTTTTAACTGGCAAAACTAACTAAACATGTTAGAGGCTGCTGCTGCTTTAATCCATCAATATGTGCTAGAGACTGAGGGTGGTGAGGAGGAGAATGCTGACAACCGACCCACAGTGAGGAGGAGGAGAAGAGTGTACAGACCCAGGGTAACCTACCAGGGCCTACATGAGCTGGAGATAGTGGAGCACTATAGGGTGGACAGGGACATTCTACAGCAAATCATTGAGCTGTGCTGGTCACGCCTCACACAGAGAACTAACAGAGGGGAACCCATCCCAGTGGATACCAAGGTATGTGTAGGCTTAAGAATACTAGAATAATATCAGTGTCAGGGCAATGCAACAACCAGTAGCTTTACACATTTGTCTGTTGTCTGCACTGACACTATTACAGACAAGTGCAACATGCACAACCTATGTACATGACTGCTTGAAACTCATGTCATTAGTTTTGTGCCTTTCAGCTGAACATATGCATACATACATGTACTCAGGGGGTACCTGGTATACATTTCTGTTCTGTTTTAGTATGGCACACTGTATTTACAGTCTTGCTGCTCACTCATACTTCTCAACCTGTTATAGCAGTATGTCTGGACAATGGCACACATAAATGGGTGACAAAAGGGACATCAGTATTGATACTGTATTAATATAGCTGCACCATACATTAGTAAGTTGATTGCACAGTAGGCTTTGTCATCACTATGATAACCTGGAAGATGTCCAACAGTTATAAGTAGGCTATTATGTTACATTGCCATTGCTTACAGACTTGCCAATGGTTTGGCTGACATAACACAGGTATATGTGTATTTGACTACAGATATCAGTCACAAATGTGCTTATTGTCCAGCAGAACACTGTATTGTTGAATGTTATTAATTCAATATATCACATGCAGTTCAACACACATGTCTGCAACAGTACTTTACTATGCACATGCCCTATATAGGTCTCTTAGCTTTACAAGACAAACATATGTCATACTCTTATTCACAGGTAACATATGAATTTGGACATCCCATTAACTGGCCTAGCAGTGGCACAGTCACAACTGTTTGACAAACACCCCAGCGGTTGTCATATGTGATCTGTCCTTTCCCAGGGTGAGTCAGGCTCCTGAGCTGTGATCCTACCTCGCAACCTGTTAGATCATCACATCTGGACAAAGCCTACAATGATGGGGGGATAAATAGGGACAGACTTTAAATATTCCTGTTACAAACCCAGGAAGTTTGTAGAATGATACATTTTGCATTACCCTGAATATTCCTAAGGATGTGGAGTCTTAAACTTGAGTGTTTGTCATTACTTGATGACTTCAGTCCTCAGCTGTTTGCCAGAAAAGTCCAGATTTCAGGAGGAACAGACAAAAAGCTATGATGGGAAAATCTGGACATTCTGTGAAGATCTGTACAGTTGAGATGTATGGCAGTGATCTCTCCTACTGCAGAGAGAGCCAGATGCTATGGCCATAGCAGCTGTTCAGCAGGACATTACTACAGCAATGTTGGAACATGTATTCTTCCAAATCATATTTTCCATTATTACAGACCAAGTACTACATTCAATTACATGCTTACATGTTCCACTTACCTTTTCTTATTTTCTTCTCTTTTCCAGTTTATGTTTTATTTGTTCTCGCTCTCTCTCTCTCTATCTAGCTATCTTTCTCTCTCTCTCTCTCTGTGCACTACAGGGATAGACCTGGTTTGAATAGGTGTCAGCATGGCTTTTGTAGGTGATTCTCATGACCAGGTGATGGCCTGTGCACCTATTGGTGTTCCCCACTTGCTAACTGCGTGCAGAGCAGCTGTGTAGGTCTTCCAACAGCCAATGCCATGGCAACACACTCCTATAATTGACTACTCCATGTGGGCACTGGCCCTTTCCCTTACTTGTAAGGAAGACATCCTGGAGTTGTGTGAGTTACTACCTCTTACAACAAGACTTGTGGAGACAAGCCAACTAAATGGTGGAGAAGGTTCAAGACTTGGGGCAGAATGTGAGTATTGTTGTTATATGTTTGGAATACTGCTAGTTTAACAGGGTTTGTCTGCACATGCTACTTCTGCATGAGTTTCAGTCTGACAAAGTTCTGCCTCTGCAGAGCTCTCAACTGTAGGGCTATTCAGATTAGCCTGTTATGTTTGGTCTGTTCCCCAGGCAGGTTTTGTCTTTGGCAAATCAGTAGCATACTCTGGTGATTGCATTATGTAATTGGTAACATCCATTTGTTTTTCTGACTTTATATTCATCAGAAAAGATATGTTACAGCAAACCCCGTAACACCAGCAACTCTCTCAGTGTATAACAGCAATATTTCAAGTATGGCCATGTATTTGAGCCTCTCTCCACCAATTATGTCAGGCTTTGTCCAGATGTCATACAGTAGGAGGTTGATAGGTACAATGGTCTATCATTATTTAGTGCTTTCATTCCTGCTGAGAGGAATGGCTGGAAAACATGTTGAAGTCTGTACATTCAAGAGGTTGGTGTATAGAGAATGCTCTTAGATGCACTTGTAACATATTTTATGTGGGGGAGAGTAACCCATGTTTCAAAACTAGGCTGTTAGAACATGTGAGACATATTACTGATAAGAAAGATGGCAGTTGTATAGCCGTACATTTGAATAAATTTCCCCATGGGGACAGTAGTGAGTTCCAAGGTACTGTTCTGGAAAAAGTCTGTTCCTCAGTTTGATGAAACATTCATAAAAGGACAATTGTTATGTACAGACTCAATGTATTGATATTAAATGTGATACTTTAGCCCTTAGGGGGTTAAATGAAGAGTGTAATCGGCGGCTGTGTATTTAATTATGTAATTAAGTGTTAATTGCTTCTTGTGATTAAAGCAAGTATTTGTTGTAATGTTTTACTCCTTGAAAGCTTTGGCCAAGACATCAGAGTATAATAAACATGTAAATTACTGGCTGGTTGTATTTCTCTTTGCTATGTTCAGATATTTTAGTTGTTTTTGTTAAGAGGTTGTTGTATGTCTGGCCATTGTGTATGGCCTATCATGATTTTGTAGCAGTGTACTGTTCACTTATTTATTTGGACTGTGGGGGAGCAGATGTGAGAATCATGGGTCCTTTTGTATCCAACTGTGCATGCTGGCCCAGTTATGAGTGGTCTGTCAGCAACGTGTGTGTGTGTGTGTGTGTGTGTGTGTGTGTGTGTGTGTGTGTGTGTGTGTGTGTGTGTGTGTGTGTGTATATATATATATATATATATATATATATATATATATATATATATGTAAATATATATATATATATATTTATATATATATATATACATACATACATACATATATCCATATCCCAGGTTATATACAGTCACACTTGCATGTTACACCAGCTACAGTGCACTGGTTGACAAAAATAGTTTAACACATATTGTATCATTACGTTTCAAAGTAAAAGTAGATTTCAGATTGTAGTACTAGAACCATACACTCCTGCATGCAAAGCTACGAGTCTGAGTACTATTATCTTGTTCTTGGTGTTTGAGCTGCATGTTTTTATGTATCTCCAACTGGATATTGATCTGATATTTTGATATTAACTGCAGACTACTATGTTTTTTGGACATGTCATTGAGGACTGCTGTCATGTAGTAATGGCATACCTTTCAGTTTCAGACGTCTGTCTTTCAAAACATTCATCCCAATGCACAACATGTTGGCTATCTACTTTCTGTCTGTCCTCTGTACAGATGTGCAGATGTCAGGTATTGCTAAGGCCATGCTACTATGTAGGTGCCCACATAGTATTGTGCTGTGGGCTTGGACACTGCTGCTAGTTCCAACATATGGGACATTCCTTAATGTGGGCCTTGCCCCTTTTCCTGGCCTGTGTGAGGGACATTACAGATGTGGTGGGCTACAGAGTCACATACAGTAGGTGGCAATACATCACAGGACGGGACATGTGGAGACAGCCAAACAACATGGCGGACATATCCCAGATTTGTGAACAGATTCTATGTCATCAGTGCTGTTATACACATAGTGGATTGATAGATTGACAGGGTTTGTGTGGACATGCATTTAGTGAGTGACTTCATGACTGACAGTGATATGTCTCTGACATACCTCTCCACTGACACGCTGTTCACAGACTGGCCACATGTTTGCCTGTTCTGTTTTGTCTGTTCCCCAGAGAGTTGGTGTCCTTGGTAAATCAGTTGTGGACTCTGGGGAATGCAGTCAGTAAATACTCACATCTATTGGTATCACTGACGTCATATTCCTCATAAAGGATGTTACAACAAACCCAGTAACATCTGAAGATCAAAGGCAAGAAAAAATAAACTGCTACTAAACCAGCACAGCTCCTGATGCCAAACAGCAGGACTAAACACCTCCCAAACACACGTATGCTTGTTCTGGAAGTCAAAGGCAAAAACAACAAGCTGCTACTAAGCCAACACAGTTCATAATTCCAAGCAGCAGAACTAAACACCTCCAATAAGCACAGTCAGAGAGGTGAAACTCATCAAAGATAAACTCAGCCAGATAGCCAAACTCACTGAAGCAGGTATTTTTAAATTCCAAAGGGATAAGCAAACAAGACGCCAATAAACGAACGACTTCAATTTTATAGTTGGCGTCTTGTTTGCTTATTCCTTTGGAATTTAAAAAGACCTGCTTCAGTGAGTTTGGCTATCTGGCTGAGTTTATCTATGATGAGTTTCACCTCTCTGACTGTGCTTATTGGAGGTGTTTAGTTCTGCTGCTTGGAATAAGGAACTGTGTTGGCTTAGTAGCAGCTTGTTGTTTTTGCCTTTGACTTCCAGAACAAGCATACGTGTGTTTGGGAGGCGTTTAGTCCTGCTGTTTGGCATCAGGAGCTGTGCTGGTTTAGTAGCAAACCCAGTAACATCTGCAATTGTCTCAATTTATGACAGCAATATGTCCAATCTACCCCTGTGTTTGTGCCTCTGTCCCCATATGATGTCAGGCTTTGTCCAGATGTCATGCACTATGAGGCTCAGAAGTATTTAGTATCATTATTTTTTGCCTTCTTTCCTGCTACCATACCAGTGATGTTGTAGACCCACAGACATGTTACAGGGAAGAAGCCATAGATATCAGTCCTGAGCCTGTACATCCTGAGGTGAATTGTACATTTGAAAGGTCTGTGTATGTCTGGCGATTGTTAACAGACTGTCATGACTGTGTACACATGTCATGTGTACATGTTATTTGGACTGTGTTTGGAGGGGGGGAGCGGATGTAAATGTTATGGCTCCTTCTTTATCTGACTGTGCATGCTGCTCTAGTTTCTGCTGATCTGTTGGCTGTATGTGTTTGTAGGGGCAGACTGAGACATGTCCTGTACCAGGGTCAGGAGTCAGACTACACTGAGAATTTGGACTGTATATGTAGGGCTAGTATGTGAGTGGCACACAATGATGCATTTGTTCACACAGTCCATATACTCTACTGTTCACTTGACTTACTGGTATGTGACTGTGACTGTGGTGATATTGGTTGTGGGTATGCACTTTCACACTGGTGCCTGTGTGTCAGTTGCTGTTACATCCCCGTAGTGCCTGATGTATTTGCAAATACATGTGTAATTACCCATAGCACATTTCCTAATTCAATTACTTGTGCTATTTCACTAAATATATGTTAAAGCACATAGAAGGGTGTTACTACAGCAACTGTGTTAGCTTATATACACCAGTACTTCAGACACATCCCCATTTCCATGGCTTCTACCCACCACTTTGTCAGCCTTGGTCCAGATTCATTGCATAAAGGGGTTCTGAGCATACCTGTCAACTGGCTGGATTGTTTCAGGATGTCCAGGTTTATTGCTCACATTTCTGGTCTGTTTTACAGATTATTATTTTTCTGGTAAATCACTGTAATGATATGATTGTTGTCAGAAAATGAGGACACACATTTCATTTACCTACCTCACATCTATCAGAATATGTATGCTGAAACAAACTGGGTCACTCACTCTGTCAAGAAGAATACAGGGGGACAATGACCTCTTCCTTAGTACTGAGATATGCCACATAGAAGGACTCAGTGACCACAATGGCAATGTGGTGGTCAAGAGACATTGCTGTCAGCCTGTGTACCCAAATCTCTTATAACACCTTCTTTGTTCAGAGGACTACCATCAATGTGGTAATTCATGGGAACAGGGTTTTCCACAAAAGGGGTGACACATTTTCTGACATTGAGCTTAAGGCCATGGCTCTGACACCAGTTATTGGTATCAGTGAGGCCTTTCAGTAGGATGCCAACATCACTTGGGTAGTTAATAATAGCTCCCAACTTGCAATGGTCTGCAAACTTTGTCAGCCAGAGTCTCTTCATGTTGGCATGGACTTCAGAGAAGTTGATACCAAACACGAGAGGACCCAGGAGAGAACCCTTTTGGACTCCACTTATGACTGTTTAGCAGTCTGACTTGGAGTCAGCTATTGCCACACTGTGAGTCCCATCTATGACCCAGTTTGCAACCCACTTAGTGATATAGTTGATACCTAGCTTAGTGAGTTTTTGCATGACTCCTGAGTGGGGAATGTTATCAAAGGCTTTGTCCAGATCAAGGTAGGCTGTATGTGCCTCCTTGCCTTCATCCACAGCTCAGGTGACTGACTCCAAGAAGATGACCAGGTTGATTGAGCAGGTATGGCCTACCTTTCAGAAAAGTAAACTGTGTGGGACCCTGAGTCTGCAGATTCCCATATCCCTGTGTATTAGGAGCATGATGATGCATTCCATAGCTTTGCATAACAGACTTATCAGGCAGGGGTCTACTTTAATTAAACGAAAGCGGAATCCGTCGACTTGTAAACAGCGAAACGCAGAAACATCGAACACACTAAATAGCGAAATCGGAAATGTTGAATTGTCATAGTTGGCCCATCTGCGGTATAGCTCCATAAGGTAAGTGTGCGATAGTTACGGAACTTAGGGTTACCGTGCGGGTTAGGGTAAGTGCATATATAGGTAATGTATGTAAGGTTTAGTGTAGGGTTTTGTTAAGTGTATGTGTGTGGAATATTTACTTTGTGTGGGTATAGTTCTGTAGGGTAAGTATGCAGTAGTTACGAACCTTAGGGTTAGGGAGGGGTTAAGGGTAGTGCATAGATAGTTGTGTATGTGTGATTTAGTGTAGGGTTACAAGTGGGGTTTTGGTGCTTTAATTTAGGGTTAGTAGTAGGGTTTTGGTTAGTGTATGTATGTGTTTTTTGTTGTTGTGTTTGCATAGGTAGTATGTTACGGGCGGGGGGGGGGCCGACTATTGTGGTTTCGATGTTTAAATTTCATGTGTTTGATGTTATCACTTTTCGCTGTTTGTGCTGACGGATTCGTATTCGACGGATTCTGCTTTCATTTATTTAAAGTAGACCCGTCAGGCAGTTAGGGCGATATTTCCCAGGGTTTGTAGTTGCACCTTTTTTGTGGCGAGGGGTGACTGTAGCAGTGCACAGTTCAGTAGGACAAAGCCTGAGGTGAGGCTGTGCTTGAACAGGGAACACAGGTGAGGTGCCAGGTCACTCTGTAGTTCATGTAGAACACAGCCAGGGATATTGTCAGGTCCCACAGAAGCTGTATTCTTGGCCTTGGACAGTGGTGACCATTGTCTAGTAACTCAGAGCAAATCTTGGTATTGCCATGGAGATTCTTCACATAATTGTATGAGGTCTTGTGGTTGTCTTTACTATGTGCTCCAATTCTGTGTTTCACAGCTAACTTTTTAGTATTTGATGAGGGATCTCAACTTTTAATTGATGCTGATAAGGTTTTTTTTTTCCAGCCTTGGGACTTCACCTTATTCCATATCAGTTCCCTCCTTCTGTTGTACAGCTTCTTTATGGCCGGAGACCACCAGATTGGCTACCTTTTTTTGGAGGTGAGGGTCCTGGT